>NC_079147.1:130253787-130431079 GCF_945859685.1 Eupeodes corollae
CTATGAAAAACTAATACTAATTTGGCTAACATGAAAAAGAAATACAATCAAATGTCATTTTCTTTTAGACTTAAAATTTGTCTCGAATTTGTTTATGTCCTTAGCTATTCAAAAAGTTATGTCTACTGACTGTATCGCCTGGCTAACCCAAGTTAATTTCATTGAATTCAAGCGTATTTAGTAAGCAGCATTTTCCTTGCAAGATTTTAATTTTTTATAGTTTTAGTTTATATAAACTTACCTTAATCTTTATAACTCGAAAACTATTATTCTAAGTCATTAAACTAAAACGGCAATCAAATCGGCATTTTGTTATGGTTTTGAATAAAGATAGTTTCTTCATATGTATAAATTTAATTACATATAACTTCTTTCCGTTGGATATAATATATGACTGAAAATTCTTAATTAATATCGAATATGTTAGATTCATTTCGGCGTCCGTATTCAATTCAATTAAATAGTTTCAAAAATACACAACTTGAATTATATTCATTTTGCTCTTCAGTATAAATTCGAATATTGATTTAACGGCCACTGCAACTGCAAGAAAGAGCACCAACAGAGCTCTAACATATTTTCTTTTAATTTTAGTATCGCGTTTTAGTACAAAAAAATAAATAAAACATTATTGTTGACTTTTTCTACTTAAAAGCTATGTAAGATGCCTACGCCTACGAGCTCATAACCAACATTTGTTTCTATCTTCTTATTATCAATTCACGTTTCATTCACACATATTAAGTTTCAAGTATAAATTACCTATTGATGCAGATAAAATAAATTTATTTATGTTTAAAAAAAACAGACAAAATATCAACAATGACCTCCAAGACTGCATTTCAAAATTAAAACAAGTAAAACTTCTCGCTAATGAAATAATTTCGACTAAAATAAAAACTTAATAACAACATTGAATGTCTTAAACATTTCTAATTTTTAAGAAGAGTACTAGGAGAAACTTTTGTACTTACCGCTCTCCCCGCCAAATCCATTTGTATATATTCTACTGTTTGTAGTTTACTTGTAGCAAAGAATATAAAGTGTTATTATATTATGAGGTCAGAAATTCTTATTTTATAGTTTAGCAAAATGGTGCTGTTTTTTAAAATAAAGTTAGTTATCATAAAAAAGTTGTAACATAATTGCAAACGATAAAAACATCAATTATATTAAAGTGAAGTATTTAAGCTTGAAAATAAGAAACTACTCAAATTAAATTGTATTTGGTTTAAAATAATCTCTACATGGTTTCATTATTGCATAACTTTCGATTTGCTTTAATTTGTTTTAAAAATCATGTCGTTTTAAGATATTCATTAAAAAAATTGGTCAAAATAACACTTTAAAGATTGTGGTGGAAAATTGATTGCGTTTTTAATCGCCTAGTTAGCATTCATTAATTATTAGCCAGAATGCAACTTCAACAATATTTTACTAAAAATTATTTTTCCCAACATTGAGTTATTATGAAATACCAAAAACATGACAATTGTGAGCAGGGTGAGTGAAATAAATACTTCATAAAAGTGCTTTTTAAAATTCCATTAAAACAACCATTTCTCGTAACCCTCAAGAATGCGATACAGGCAAGTAACTGGACTCTGTTAAGCCGTAAGCTTTCACCATTTTCAGTTAAATTGAGTTGATTTATTGACCAATTTGTTTAATTATTCTGATAAGTGGATATATAGTTTACCGTTGGCTTTTTTGGTCGCTGTAATTTTTGCAAAGAAACAATTAATATAAGTTGCATTAGCTTTCCCAATGTTGCGGCAGGGATTGCTGCCTTCTTTAATTGAACTTTATTAACACAAAAATACCAATAATCTTAGTTAGATAAATGGGATACAAAGACAATAAAGTTTACTCATTCAAGCAAAATAAGAAAAATAGATTCATGTTGTTGTATTTAGTTTAGCTTATTACTTATGCAGCACCATGTTTCTCCAATAAATCTAAGATTATGAACTCTGGGGAGAACATGATTGTGATCTTAGCAAATAATTTTATTTTGAACTAGGTACTTTTCTAATAATACATTTTTATGCAAACCTGAAAATAAACGAGTTTTTGGATCTACTTTCCATTACCACAGTATCCTCTGTTTTTATTGTATAGTTAGGGGGTCTCAGCAGAAAATATTTTAAATATTAAGGAAGGAAACAACGTTATATCATAAAGAAAAACATTTTCTTTTTCTGACTTTACTTTACTTTGTTAGTATTTGTTTTTTATTGAGGCTAATACAAGTTTTTTTGAATTTCTAGTAAGGCGTACTAACAGTTAAGAACGTGCAAACTGCCCCCCCTGCATTCCCCTCCTTGGGTCAGTATAGGGTTTCAAGTGGGTGCGAGTTTTGGTATATGCAAAGTACTTTTTGCATTTGAGCACCAATATCGAACCCCCTTCCAAAAAAAAAAATCAAGTATACAACACTGAACAAAAACAGGGAAGACATGTCAAAATCAACCATTTTTGTGTGTTTTGTGTGAAAAGATGAACTTTGAAAATTAATTTCAAAAAAGAAATAAATGTTTTCTTGCTTTTAAATAGGTAGGTACAATAATTATTTATTTGCCCATGTCAAATAAAAAAACGAGTATCAAAATTCGTGTTGCGGTAATTGAAAGTTGAGCCGAGTTATTTTTAACAAAACTGAAATGACATAAAATTCACAATGGTGGCCAATACAAAAGTTCTAGGAGTACAAACACTTAGTTCTAGGCCACTTTATCCAAATCTCTA
The DNA here is from genome assembly GCF_945859685.1 of Eupeodes corollae. Classification (NCBI taxonomy): domain Eukaryota; kingdom Metazoa; phylum Arthropoda; class Insecta; order Diptera; family Syrphidae; genus Eupeodes; species Eupeodes corollae. The sequence continues at coordinate 130,256,536 of NC_079147.1, forward strand.
TTTTAATAATTTTTTTTTACAATTCGACTGGTGTGATGTACATTTTAAAATAAGAAAACTTTGTACCCATATTTTCCTTAAATGCCAACCACGTTAATTGATCATGAATTATCTAACAGTAATTCAACCCGTTGAAAAAAGATGGTTTGTCAATATCTTCTACTAAAAAAGAGTGCTGATCCATTTTCTTTAAAACTCAAACCAAACAGTTCATTTTACATCATACTACGATACGCTAACCTCACATATAAATAATGGTCCTTGACATGAACTTGCATTAAATACTGTTTCCCAAGCAGAACTGATTATCTCTGCCAGTTTACCACCGCTAGTTTACCTCTGCCAATTTACTACCGCCCGGTTTACCTCTGGACAGTTTACCTCTGGTTGGTTTACCACCGGCGCCTGTTTTCCTCTGGACGGTTTACTTCGAGTGCAGGTAAGGTAGTTTATTATTTTCAAAATTACCTTCCAATTGAAAATACAGTAGGTAGGTACCTACATTTTTCTTTTTTTTTTTCTTGAAATTAATGCAAGAATTATACCACAAGCTAATGGAAGGGGACCGCTGATTGCAATTATAATAATTGAATTAAAAAAATAAACATCTAACTTTTTAAATAGTATTTTAATTTTATGGAGCTGGAAAAATGCACAGAATGCGAAAGTGATTACAGAAGGGATTCCCGAATATTAAAACAAAATATTGTACATTCTTTGCCAAATGAATTAAAAAAGGAAACTTTTGACAAATTAATAACAGTCCAATTCGATCATCTGTGATGGTCTGAAACGACTGAGATTGATCAAGGAACGCAGTGTTAACGTTTACTAAGAAGTAATATATGTTTTAGCGTTTAAAGATTAGTGAAAGCTTTTCGGGATTGTACATTGTTTCAAAACAATCAAATTAAGTGCATTAAATGTTTTGTAATTTGTTTTGTTTCAAAATTGAATCTATTTTTATATGAATGTATATTTAATAATCTAATATGTATGTATGTCTAATAAAGCCAGATTTGATTCATAAAAAAATAATACTGAACCTAAATATACATTGTTCGCCTATTGCAGTTAACATATTAAATATTTTAGTACATTGTTTTTTTTTTGTATGTAATGTTCATTTTAATCGTCGAGGAACTGAAGAAAACGATGAAAACATAAGATTAATACACGAAAGCTAAGTGCACAAGTTTAATTAAAGGTGAAGGTTGAAAAGCGCAATATTATAACAAATCCCTTTCGATCAAACCTATTAATTCGGGACTATATACCTAACTTCCTATATGGTTTTAACATTGTTTTGAGATGCATCAAAAAAGTAATATAAGTATACGATTCTTCCCAATTCAACTGTACAAAGAAGGATAGTAAAATACATGAATTTAGAATTCTTAAAAGTTTTAATATCTTTTGTATAAAATAAAATGATTTTTATGATTTTTAAGTCAATAAAATTGTTTGTACCCATTTTTAGTATTTTTTTTGTAAGTTTTTATTCTTGAAAACAAAATTTTCTATTTGATAGATATAAAAATTTGACACATGCAACAATGTAGTTTTTTAAAATACAATTATATTTAATATAATATTTTAATCGTTGCCCAGATAATAGATAATTGGCGAAAATCAGGGTTTACCAATTTTAAATACACCGTCTACAAATGCACTTGACATAAAAATCACTTGTCAAAATCTGGGTTCCCCATTAATGTTAAATGTTAAAAAAATATTTAATCTTAACCATACTTAGTATTTGTCCTTCAAAATACCTGCACCTGACTCAATTTTCCATGTTTTAAATTCACCATTGTTTTGGCCTAAAGAAGTAATAGTTCATGAATTTATGAATAAGTCGAACAACCTAAAATTTTATATGATGAACACATTCGGAAAATTGAATTAAACCTTAAAAATTATCCTGACAGTTTTTGAAAATTCATTAATCGTAAGAAGAAAGCATATGGGTACCCTAACGTAATGACATCGACATCAAATAGTAATGGGCAAAGTACAATTGCGATCATGTTTGAAAACTCCATTTTAAGGAAATCTGCTGCGTATTTAGCACGCCCGTTATGTGTTATTTTTAACACTTCTTGAAGTAACTGTAGTAGTTTGGAAATGTTTTTCAGCAAAAAGTTTGAAACATCGTCTTGATGAACCGATTTTTTGCAGTTCAAGTTTTTAATAATTAATGCAACGTCGTCAACAGATGAAAACATTAGCGGATCTATTGGGTTAGGAGCAGAATTATTTCGATCAAACAAAAATACTCTGTCTGGCAAGGTAATTTTAGCATCTTTTATTCTATTCTATTCTATTCTATTCTATTGTTTATTTACTATTTTAATGAGTTCCTCATTTATATTCGAAGAAGAATTATATATTTGAAAGATGTTGTTGCTTTGTTTGGATTGGATTCTACCGCCAGAAGTAGAGAAGTACTTAATACTTAATACGAATCTGACATGTTTAATGTATGTGTTATCTTAATCCCATTTAATTCCTTGTCTAGTGAGCTTCTGAATTTGTTTCAATCAGTTTTAACAGAAGATCTGGTTAAGGGGTGTTGACTAAATGGAATTTCCGAATCAGCTAGTTTGATGTTGAGCAGTAAAGGTAGGTGGTCAGAAAACATAGGTGAAGCTTTGATGCTTCAGTTAGGGTTTATGTCATCAATTAGACTGTTTTTAATTAGAAACTGATCCAGGTATGAAGATGTTCTTTGGTAAGTGGGACAGCTGGATGTCATATTTAACAGACTGCAACCTGGAGCCATTTCTGTAAACCAATCCCATGTACGTTGGTGACAATATCCCCCATAAAGCATTTCTTCCATAAAGATGCCCTCCCAAAACACAGCCGTTATAAGCTTCAGCTAACTGATTTATTTTATTTAGTTCACTAATTAAGAGAGACGATGACATGCCAGAAGGAATTTAAACAGAGTCCAATAAAGTACAAGCTTTCTTTGAAATATGATGACATCATCAATCGTGTCAGCACCTATTGCTTAGTCGTGGCGTAAGTTACGGATAAAAGTCTATAGTCTTTTATTGAAGATTTTCCGGAATACAATCCTTTGAAAGTTGTTGGTTTGGAGAAATTCAGATATTTTTGATGTTCTAAACATTGTATGTACGTGCGACGAGAACGTAGTCATTTTGTAAAAATGTAATGTTGGATTTAAGGACCACCGAAAAGGGATTAATTTAAAGAATTTGAATCAGGTGACGATTATGCCGAACAATCAAATACTCCTCACCTTTGTGGTGTGGTAGGAGTTGATCTTCGCATTGTTTATTTCTTTTAAGGATATTTAATTCATATATGATCCAACAAAATGTACTCAATTCAGGATCACGAAGAAAACTAAAAAGAATGGTAAATTAACCACAAACCTACTATCTGAATGCCAACAATAAGTTTTTATGAAATGGTCTTCAGCCTTTTGTTCGACCATGGCAATAGGAATACGGGATAGTTTTTAGGAAGACCCAAACGTTGGGGAACCCGTAATAAACGAACCTTGGGATCCTCAGTCGAGTAGAACGCGAATATGTTTAAAACGAGCCGAGTTTGTCTTGAAATTTAACAACAGCAGTTGAAAGAATAATCGATGAACAAATATTAGATTCAAGAGAGCTATGAGTAACGATAGAAGAGTTAAAAGGGTTTTGTGACCACGTTGTTCAGTTCTTTGTTGACTTACTGCATAAGGCGATGTGATTTGTGGATAATGTACCAAAGAATAATTTCAGGAATCGCATGATCTATACCAACATTTTGAATTGCATTTGTAAGATACATGTCCAGATATAAGGTTGTTGAAACAATTAGAATTTCCTTTGACAAATTCCCGATGAGTGTTACAACTTAGTTTTGTTTCAACCAAGTACGAACGTATATTGCTTAGAGCTTTATAACCTGTTTTTGAGGACGATTAAATGAGCTAACGATTCAAGACATTTGCATCGATTTTGTAGAAATGTAAGAAATTCTTGAATAGAACAATCATACCAAGATTCTATTTTTTGACCAAATTTGCTTTGTTTCACTTTTGAGCGTTTAAAGAAGAATTGATATCAACCAAAGATCGCAAGATTTCCATCCACGAATAATTTCGCTCGCTTCGCTTTATAAGTTTGTGTAGAATGTCAAGATTCAAGGTAACAGACAATGGCGAGGATATGATACTTTAATCAAACAAAAGGACGATCAAATTCTTTGTATCGTATCGCCATTGAAGTCAATCCCATGCTTCAATATAGTTCTCTTTAATAAAAAAAATTTAAATTTTTGAGCAGCATTTAGAGCGATGTTACGATGTCAATTGTTTCTACATGACTTATGTTTTAAAAGAGAAGAAAAAAAATATCACTATGAGAATTTTCATTCAGCAATTACAACAAAATATTAATATGACAACTTTTCCAGATTCACTTACTTAAGGTGGCGCTACAGTCCTGTGTTAACAAGGACCTTACTCAATAAACTTCTTCATCCAGCTTGGTGTCTAGCTTCCTTCCTTCCTTTGAAGTCTTTACATTCGTTTTAAGTTGTCAGTCAACCTTTGTTGGGGAAGGTTGCCCCTGTGTTGTGCGTCTCCGTTCTGTCTGTGCTCGTTCTTTTTTATTTTTATTGTTCGTAATCGTGTCGTGGAGCAGTTTAGTTTTTTTTTTATCATCATCTTAATTCAATTACAATTCAACATATATACAAACAGTTCTATAATCAAACAAAAATAACAATAATTTACCATAACAAAAAATAAACACAAATTAATTATTAGTGGTTCCAAAAAAAAAACAACAAAAAAACAATAGTGCAACCATCAAATAAAATAACAAAAAAATCACGCCACTCAAAAAACAACAAAAACACACCAATAACAAAAAATGATAAGCCACTCAGCACAGCACTTCACAGTGAGTACCATCCCATCCTTACTTTCCCCTTCTTCCATAGTTGCACAACCTAGTTTATGTATCAATTACAATTGGAATTGGTGCATTATCGCTTCTCGTCACTGCTAAGGCATATTACTAGCAATGAATGGTATTGATAATTATTCTGTGTTTCAATTCAGTGAATTTTATTTTTCATCTCTATCTGTATTAGTTTTAGACTTTTTTTTTATTTTGCAATGACTGGACAATTCAGAGTAGATTATTGTAATATTCGTGGCCTAAGGGCAAATTTTTTGTTGGCATACTGCCATACTGTTTCAAGTAGGCGAGGATTCCGATGCTATTGAATTTTTTATTAGTGGGTATAGCTTGGTGCCTTTATTCTTTTCCCACCATGGCCTCGCCATATACATTAGGAATTATATTGCTTATCAGCTCTTACCACAACTGCTTCCTTTATCGAAGCCCAAATTTAGACAGAGTATCAACTTCTCGTGAATTTGATGCTTTGTCTGATTCCATCCAAAGAATTGTTTTGTCCTATCCTCGCACTGAAATCGTTGTTATGGGCGATTTCAATGTACACAATTCTTCATGGCTTCAACATTCAGGCCAGGCAACACCCGATGGAGTGTGTGAGAAATCTTCGCTGAGTTGAACCACCTAACTCAGCTTGTCAACGAGCCCACCCGAATATCGGACGTTGAAGGTCGAGCAGAAAACACTCTTGACTTGTTTGTTACCTCTGATCCTGATAAGTACACTGTTAGTGTTCTATCTCCTCTAGGCACATCTGACCATTGTGTTATATCAGCAAATTTCTCGTGTCAAAACTGTTCAGTTAAAGAAAGAGCTCCTAAGAGAACCGTTTCGCAATACGAGAAAGCTAACTGGGACGGTCTCAATAATTACTTCAGGATCTTTAACTGGTCACTATGCTTCCTCGATAGTGACATTGAAGCAAGCGCTGATATGATCACAAGTTTAATTCTCCTGGAAATGAGAACTTTTATATCAAACAGTGTTAGAAGTATCAGACCCAAGGAAAACGCTTTGTTTGATGCGAGCTGTAAAGAGGTTATTAGGGTTAAGAAGGTAAGTTTCCGTTGCTATAAAGCCAACCGTACTGAGGAAAGCCGGAAAAAGTTCAAACAAGACAGGAAGGCCTGCAACGCCCATATTCGATGGGCCAAATTTGTACATGACCAAAATTTACGGCAAAAAATACTGCAATGTCCCAAAGGCAGCAAACGTTTTTGGTCATTTGTAAAAAACGTGAGGAATTCTTCCTCTTCTTCGGTTCCTACGCTCGTTGTCAATGACACTCCATTTGTTAGCTCTATAGAGAAAGCAAATCTCTTTGCTAGGCAGTTCGCCGTCAATTCTACGCTGCCAGTGAGTGTTATGACTCCGCCTGTACTTGAGCGAGTTAATGATTCTATGGGGCAAATCTTTTTTCGCACTCGTGCTGTGGAGAGAAAGAGAGTCCTAAGAGATCTAAACACACATAAATCCGCTGGTCCGGATGGTATCCCCGCTATTGTTCTGAAGAGGTGTTCTTCAACGCTGGCAAAACCACTGCGTAAGCTTTTTCATCTGTCCTACTCCTGAGCTCTAGTTCCGAGCGGATTTAAAACGGCATTTGTCCAGCCTATTCCCAAAAAAGGCGAATCTTCCTCACCCTCTAAGTACCGACAGATTGCACTTACATACGTCTCTTCTTTCCAAGGTCATGGAAACGCTGATTAATTATTATATGAAATATCTTGAAGATCGAAAGCTTCTTAATGACCGGCTTTTGTAGCAATAGGTCCACTGGTGATCTCATGGTTCATCTCACCGAACAGTGGAGCAAATCTTTACATCGTTTTGGAGAAAGTAAGATTATTGTACTTGATATTTCAAAAGCATTAGATAGGTTTGGCATCAGGCTTTTGGATCGTTCAATGCAAGTAGTATTGGATGGATTCAAGTCTGAAAACCATAAAATAAATGTTGGTGTACCCAGGGCTCTGTTTTATCTCCAAAATTCTTTCTCATTTTTATTAATGATCTTCTGTCTGCAACATCTTATCATTGTTTCGCTGACGATAGTACTTTTAGCTTTTCATATTCGTTTTCAGACTCCCATCTCTCTTCTTCGGATGTGGAACTGCAACGACAAAATAAGATAAGCTCATTAAATTCCGATCTAAACAGCATTGTTCAATGGGGATTAAAGAACCGCTTAGAATTTAATGCTACGAAAACCCAATGCTGTCTTGTATCGTTTAGAATGTGGAATGCCCTACCACACTCTGTCTTTTCTAGTCATTACAATATTCAGGAATTCAAAACCAATGTGAACCGACATCTCCTTTTAAACCCTCTCTCCTCTTCCTAGTGCTCACACTGTGCCTCTGCATAATAAGGGTAGTAATATCCCCTTGAGTGTGTGTTTATTATAAAAAAAGCTGGATGTTTATGGTTTCGGGCTCCAAGTTGGGTGAGGTCACTTTCCACTTGTGCGTGCCACCTTATTCGTGGTTTTCTTCTACTGTCCTGTCCTGTTGGTGTGGGTGCAAAGACTTTCTGGGCCGCCGCATTGGTTTCCATGTTTCATAATGATAATATATATGAGCTACGAGCCAACAAAGAGCCAAATTATTAAAATTTATTACCGAAATTCGGAGTCAGTGGCCTTAAACGTTAAGAGTGCTAAGTCCAATTTATGGTCGTCCTAATCGTCCTATCATCAGATCAACAATTGAGCGTCTAGTGGCAAAATTTGAGTTCACAGGCACAGTATAAAATGCTGCCATGCCAGTGAGACAATGATGTGCCCGTAGTGTTGAGAATATTGCTTGCCGCTGAGGCTTCAGTTTCAAAAAATCCCAAATGTGTCTCTCACACGTCATTCTCAAAGTGTAGTTGTGGCCAATTTGGCGAAAAAAACTTGGCCTACATCCTTACAAGATTAAATTGGCGCAAGAACTGAAGCCGCTTGACCACCAGAAGCGTCGTATCTTCGTTAATTGGGTCTACGTGATCTTGCCATCTTAGTCGTTGAAATTTTCCCCTTCCGGCTAAGTCTACGTCGCTGTACACTCCGTACAGCTCGTCGTTCCATCTTCTCCCCCACTCCAAACGACCCAAGGTGCTTTCATCCGCTTTTGTCATAGTCAATGCTTCTGCGCCATAAAGCAGGACGGGATAATAAGGGTCTTATATATTCTATAGCGGCACTTAGGTATCTCGAGAAAGGACTATAACACTCTTTGTTAGTCCAAAGAAACAGGGGTAGCAAGAGTTTGATCTCAGCGCTGGTGTTGTTTTCTACGTTTACAGCGGAGCCTAGGTAGAGCAAGTCCTTGACTACCTCAAAGTTAAGTCTGTCGATGGTTACGTTTCGACCAAGACGTCGGTGTTGTATGTCCTTTCTTGACGACAGCGTGTATTTTTTTTGCCCTCATTAACCGTTGAACCCATTTCTGCCGCCTTTGCCTCAATACTCACAAAAGCCCCATTGCCATCACGCTGAGTGTCTTCCGATTATGTCAATGTCATCACCAAATGCTAGCAATTGGACAGCCTTTTGAAAGATAGTGCCTCTAGTGTTGATATGTGAGCTTTGCAAAATTCCTTCAAGTACGATGTTAAAAAAAATCGCATGATAGCGCATGATCTTGTTTAAAACCTTTGGTGACATCGAAAAGTTCTGTCTCGTATAAGTATTTCATTATTTTAAATAGCTGAGATCTCTGCTGTTCTGCGGAGTTCTGAAAGTGGGGATGACGTGATGTATGCGCGAAAAAGTTGCTAACACCCCAGATTTTATTAAAAACTAAAGACATGTGAAATTCATAAAGAACGAAAGCACATTCAGAAATTTCATGAACGTATTCGCAATCCAGGGCAAAAAATAAATCTTTGTAGAGCTCCAGATGAACACAAACGTATTGGTGATTTAGCGATTATAAATAAACTTATGTTGGGATTTTTAATTGCACTCTTTTTATTATCTCCATCGTCTTACCGATATCCAACTGCATTGCTGGTGATATTAGATACTACAGTTTAATAGGTTCTGTTGACGTCTTAATTATAAGTTCTTCCATTGTGATCAATTCTTGAATTTCTGGTATATCCCTAAATAAACTATATACGAGTAAGTTGAATCTACCGCAATGTTCACCATCTAACTGATTCATAAGTGACAGAAGTAGTTTTCATCGAAGACACCTATTCTTAACTCAAAATTTCAACATCTATAAACGTTGATCTGTCACTATAGGGGGAGGTAGGGAATAACTTAAAACTCTATTAAAACAGATTCCTTCTTAAAAAAATAAGATACGTTTTGCTGGCCCAAGACTTTGCAATGAGTTTCCCAATCATCTTATACATTCACGATGTGTCGTCCCTGCAGGCTGGCAACCTAAATAACTCCTACGTGTTCAAATAATATCTTTACCTCCTTAAAGCCTCCCTGCTACACTTAAAAGGGAAGAGAATGGAAAGACTCAACATTCGATCTAATTGTCTCCTTCCAATAGAACCAATTAATAACTGACTTGATATCAGCCAACTGCAATTATGTCTTCTGTAAGGGAGTTATGTTTTCTTTAATTTCCTATTTTCACTCAAGGCTTTGAAGATATTCAGCCTTATCTTGAAGAGACACCTCATCTCATTCAACAAAAGATCATCGTAATTGGACAAGTGTTCCCATGGCTCTTCCAGACATATGAGCAGTGCCCTGCCTATGAAATTAAAATTTTCTTAGAAGATTTTACGCCAAGCTAGAAAGAGAAGACATTTTTGGTGGCACAAGCAGCAGACACAGCCGGCAAGGCACCACCTTCACCCACGGATTCAGGCTGATCGATTTCGTTGCGGGGTGAGACCTTCTCCTGATCAATCAACCGTTAACCAGATTGACCACATTGCAATCAACGCACGACACTTCTCCAGTATACAGGATATCCGAACATTCTAATGGGCCAACAATGACTCGGACCACTACCTCGTTGTAGCCAAGGTAAGGCTACGGATATCTCGATCCAAGCCAAAACAAGGAAGTACTGTGAGAAAATTCGACGTTAGACGGCTACAATCGCAAGACACTGCCATGCCCTTTTCCGATCGAGTCTCTAATAACCTCTTAATGAGTCCTATGCTGCCTGCATTAAGCATTGAAAACTAGTGGCAACATTGCCTTGCAGCCATCACCGCAGTCTATATTGAGAATATGGAAAGATCACTTCTCCGAATTATAAAACGGCGATGACGAACCGAGCTCCGCTGTAAGGGACATAGATCCACTCAACCTGGGCGACGCAGATCAACAATTTCGCCTATCCGACCTAGACGAAGTGAAGATAGCTATATCTTAACTCAAGTCAAGCAAAGCTGCTGGAGCCGACGGCATCGCTGCCGAACTATTCAAAGCAGCAGGCGATGACTTGGAAGGGAGCATGCACCAATTCATCTGCAAAATATGGCCGGAAGAAAGCATGCCAGATGAGTCCAATCTCAGCATTGTTTGATAAATAAATAAAAAAGGAGACCCTCTAAACTGCGCCAATTACAGAGGCATAAGTCTCCTTAACATTGCATGTAAGATCCTATTATATATTATATAAACTACAGAAGCCGTTCGTCAACAACCTGATAGGTCCTTATCAGTGTGGCTTCAGACCAGGAAAGTCCACTATTGACCAAATTTTCACCCTAAGGCAGATCTTTTAAAAAACGAAGGAGCTTAAAATCTATACCCACCATCTCTTTATCGATTTTAAAGCTGCGTATGACAGCATCCATAGGGAAGAGCTCTACAAAGCAATTTATAGTTTTGGCATCCCTGTCAAACTTATCCGTTTGTGCAGAATGACGATGGGGAATGCACGCTGTTCTATCTATCAAAAGATCTTACCGATGTATTTGATATCAAACTAGGTTTTAGTCAAGGCGATGCACTGTCATAGGACTTCTTCAACATCGTTCTCTCAAAACTCAACCGTCAACACTAGAGGCACAATCTTCCAAAGGTGCATCCAATTACTCGGATATGCAGATGATATTGACATCAATGGAAGTACAAAGAGTGATGTCTAATTAGCATTTTTGAGCAATGAGACGGAAGCGAAGAAGATGGGTTAAGTGGTCAATGAGGGCAAGACCAAGTATATGCTGTCATTAAAAAAGGACTTTGAACAACGACGTCTTGGTCAAAACGTCATTTTCGACAGACGTAACTTGAGTTAGTTAAAAACTTTGTATACCTAGGCATCGCTATAAACTCAGACAATGACACCAGCGCTGAAATCAAACGAAAAATAACTCTTGCGAAACGCTGCTTCTTTAGACTTAGAAGGCAATTGAGAAGTAAAGTCCTCTCTCGAGCATCTTAAATCATCATCTATAACACACTCATCATCCCGGTTCTCATTTATGGGACTGAGGCCTTGACCCTGTCAAAGATAGATGAGAGCGTCTAAGGATGCTTTGAGAAAAATTTCAACGGGTGATTTTCGATAGCAATACCAAAATATAGTGCGACAGAATCGCAGGACCCACTATTTTTGACATGTTATGTTTGATTAAAATACCAAGATAGAAATGTTTCCATATGCAAAACTTTCCACACAGAACACAGCCCTTAGCACACCGGCATTTATTCTGTCTTTTTCAAATGTACTTTCTTTTAAAGATTAAGTCTAGTAGCGTTACATAGGGTCTCTACTGCGATGCATTTGAACATCCTGCAGCTCTTCCCTTGTCTCGACGATTCCTTCTCCAGTATTCTCTCTGTGTGCTTTTCGGTCTCTTCTGGCTCTTCTGCCATATTGAGTAAGTGGATTAATCTGCTTTCAAATGGCGTGTCTTTCAGACTTACACCCATCTAAGACGATACTTGTATTCAACAGTTCGAAATGTATTTTCGAATTAAATGACAAAGTGTAAGCCAAAGGAACTCATTTTAGATAGAGGGTCTGATGCTTAATTCCAAAAATGATCTATTTGAAAGCGATGCAAAGATATTTCCAGCGTTCGATTAGATAAATCATGATCAGAGACAAAAAGAGACAATAATAATCGAGAGCATACAATTTCCTCGTCTCCGTCCCTTCGAAACCGGGTTGAATTAGGATCGTTGAGCAGAGAAAGAAACACAAAAAACATCAGTTCTGGGATTGTGACATTTCTTATTTTTGTCTATTGATAGAACGCTTTCTTTTTTAAAGTCTCATTATGGTATTTGTAATTCTCATAAATTTAATTCTTTAATTTTACTAATATCTTATCGGTTTATATCTAGGAAAATACTAAATATAATTCAAATTAATTCTAGCAAAACATTTTTCTTTGTCAATAAATAACGGGAGAAGTTATAACGGTTAATCGTGGTGAATTTGTTTTTCTCTTCTTTCTATCTAAATAATAGATGGATGGCAGGAACAACCAAAACAAAATAGGATGTGTGCAGAAAGAGTGTAACAAGGTTAAGGTTTTTAGACTAGACTTTATTTTTATATACGACATGTAAATACTTTTCATATATGTATTAATGTTATATTTATATCAACAGTAATATCTAAGCCTTGACAGATTTTTCCCTTTCGCTATAAGATAAGATATAGTGAGAACAGTGTTTCCCACTGGAAAACTTATAAAAATTATGCTTTAACAAAAAACACCATGTTAAGGAGACAATGAAACACGAAGAAGGTATTTTAATTGTATGGGGTTGTTTCATTTGGTGGAATGTAGGACCATTGGACCATGGAATTATGCGAAAGGAAGATTATATCCGCATTTTAGAAGAGAATCTGCCATAGTTTGTGGAGTAAAGCGCATACCCAGAAGAAGAGGTCGAAGATGGAGAAGATGGAGATCCCAAACATACTGCTAAAATTGTGAAAAATTGGCTCGGTAGTCAAAAATTTAATACTATGCAGTGGCCAGCACAAAGCCCAGACCTGAATCCCATTGAAAATTTGTGGTTTCTTCTTGAAAAGTGACTTGCACGGTACGATAATCCGCCAAGAAACTTAGACGATCTTTGGGCCTGAGTTCAGGTGGAGTCGGAGTGGGCTGGTTGAGAGCATGTCCAAACCGATAAAAAGTATTGAACTACGTGATATTCACAATCTTATTGTGAAACGTGCAAAAGTGGATAAATCCTTTTTTTTGTAATTTGAATTAAATGTTTATTTTGTATAAGTTTTGAAAAAAGTTTTTATTTGGATGGTATCTAAGGAATAAACAGAACTTATTAAAAAAAGAATGACCCTGATAATTTTATTTTTGCGCATTTTGCAGCATCTCGAAGCCAAATTTAAGAACTATGTATCCACATGGGCTCGCCACTGTATGTGTTTTCCTAGGTCCTAGTTCTAATTGGACTGTTCCCACCTAATTTATTTTACTTACTTAATGATTAAAACTGATTTCAAATAACTAGCTTATATTTCTCTATATGCATAATTTAGGATTGTTGCTAAGTCTTCATTGTTCTCGTACGTAACTAAAGTAATTAATTTCAATTTATATTCGAATGATACTCTTTCCAAACACAATTAGTACCAAAAAGTTTTTCTATTTTCTTTGAACAGAGACTATAGCTAACTACATCCGCCATTTTTCAAAGGTGGTGGGTATGCACATCTTCTTGCATAAGGATTTGTTCCCACATTTGTTTTATATGGAGTTAACACATATGCAAGTTACAGTGCACATCTCATCTTGTAGGCAAAAAGAGATTAATCATCGTATTTGACTCTCTGGATTATTTTTTTCTCTCTGCCATGATCTGTTTAGCAAGATGAGAATCATTCGTACATTTCACTCTCCTAAACCCATTTTGTTACATTGTTGTATTTGTAATTTTTGACTAATAGTACATGAAAAGATGTGATAGCGGCACTTTGCAAAGCAAAAACGAAATGGGGAGGTTTATAAGTTATGTTTTTCAAATGTTTATTTTTACTTTTTTCGATGAAAAAGTCAGTTTTAGGTTTTAATTTTGCAGTCGTTTTGTTGATAGCGAGCCAATGTACATTTTTGTCTTGTTTTTGTCACTTTATTACAATTAATTCACTAATTAACTTTAATCACTACGAAAAAAATCCAAACATATTTATTGTTTGTTTTTAATGATTTAAGCTTGCAACAATTTTTCAATTCCATTTTGATTAGTAAATATTAAATTTAAAAAAAAGAGTTATTCATAACATTCTTGATTGATGGAACCATTAATGAATTTGCTTTACAAAAAGACTATGCATCAAAGGAACAATAATGTTTTAAAAAATAATTTAGAACGATTATAGCGAACCTGTTGAATGAATGCAGAGCAAATAAAATGCAAATTTTGACATATGTATATGACAAAATAAAATCGTTCTGCAATCGATATGTTTATAGTTGACGTACAGAAGTTTGTTTTTGTGAATTCCCACAGCTTAACGCAAAATAAATATAATTTTCATTAATTCCATAAAAATGTTTATTTACTAAAGTTCAAGTTTATTTATAGTTTGTTTTTAATGATTTAAGCTTGCAACTATTCTACAATTCCATTTTGATTAATAAATATTAAGTTTAAAAAAAGAGTTATAATCGAAAAATACCTTATCCATAACATTCTTGATTGATGGATACATACATGTGTTTGCTATAAAAAAAAATGCATCAAAGGTACACCAATGTCTTAAAAAACTTATTAGAACGATTCTAGCGAACCTGTTGAATGCAGAACAAATAAAATGAAAATTTTGATACATACCACAAAATGAAAACGTGAAATAATCGTTCTAAATTCATGTACAACTCATTCAACAGATCAAATAATCGACATTAATGTTTATTGTTGACGTAAAGAAGTTTTTTTTTAGTGAAATCCCACAGTTTAACGCAAAATATAATTTTCATTCATTTCGTAAAAACGTTTAGTTACCAAAGTTCAAGTTAACTTATTTTTGTTTAAAGGGTATGTTTAATAAAAGTGCTGCTAATAATAACAAAATAATGAGTTACGTATACTTATATTAAAAATGCTTTACAAAAAGCAACTTATTTTTAAAACATGGTTGCCTCAAATTGGTATTTCAAAATCTAACTACAAACGAAATTGTCTGTACAAAGAAATACCGAGGCATCCGCCTATTGTTTCCACCTGAACTTCTAACGTCACCAAAAAAATGTTCTATGTCAACTACACCTGAAAAATTTTCTGTTTGGCGTTTTACAAAGTATTGTGTTACACTTTTGTCCATTTCCTATTATACTTAACCAGTTGCACCTCATATTGCGTTCGCAAATAATTTAAGTAAATAAAAACCAGCACTAATAAATCATTAAATATGTATTTGGTCAATCTTATTTTATATCCATTAACAACATTTATTTGGATTGAAATTAAAAAGCTATATACAAATCTTCCAATTTAAGACCATGTAAGCACTTCAGATTCTGTTGGTTAGGATTATTTAATTTTTGAACGAGGCCATAATACATTCTAAATAAAGGATTTAGAAGTGCCTGCAGACTATAATGAAGCATTTTGATGGGCCGGAACACTAAATGTGAGAATGTGTTTGGTTTTTGCATCATTTCACGCACACTTTCTCACATTTAGTGTCTACTTAGCTTGTAGGCAAACCGAAATGTCAGGCTGAGATTCCGATCTTGGTAATGGAGTATTTTTGGTCTTGCATCAGTTCATGTGCATATTTTGTGTGCATACAGATGCTCTACACTAACAAAATTTATGAATATGCAGATGCTTTAGTATTGTAAATGTATACTTTGCTGAAACCCTCAAGTATACAAATGCACAATCATGAGCAACACTGTTTTGACAGCAATAAATCAACTGATATTTAAATAATCAACATGGCTGATCTAATTAAAATAAATAGAAAAAGAGAAAAACCGAATAAAAAGTGGTCATTTGCCGAAATTATGCATAAGAATAATTGACTTACCTTCATCAATAATTGTAGCAGCAGCTTCTTCTATAAGCGAATCAATAATTTGTTTTTTTTTTTTTAGTTTTCCTCGGCATATTAAAACCAAAATGAACTTTTGAGTTTCACATAAAAATAAAAATAACAATAACCAGCTGTTCTCACAACTGTCAAAAATCGTTACTAGAACACCTTGCTTTTTTATTTGCTTTTCGGGCGTTCACTATGTTGTGCATATATTTACACTCAAATGCAATTCGCAGACTAAATGCACTAGATCGTGAATTCCCCTAATAAAAACGTTTTGCAGTTTGCGTGCACATTCAATAATTTACTCATGCAGGCATGTGTATAGTATGGCCCTATAAATAAAAATCTACTTTAATTTTGATGCTAATGCTATAAACTGCTATCACGACTGCTGCGCCTTTTATTATTTGTGTGTGTGTAAAATCGTTGTATTTCGTTTTTTAAGCCTAAAACAAATTTTTTTTAATTGATAGCACGGCCGGCGGCGCGGCGTACTAAAAGGGAAGAAATATCAAAATAAACCATACTTGCGTGTTTTGTATGAAAAAAGTGAACTTGAAAATTAATTTAAAATAGAAATAAATGTTTCCTCGCTCTAAAGTTGCTATCGTTATTATTTATTTGCACATACACACAGTCACAAAAATTAGTATACACCCTAACTAGGGGTATGTCAAACCAAAAAATACAGTTGATTTAAAATGAATTACTTTCCATTGCACCTGACAAGTCATCCTTATCATTCATACCATTGCTTGATAGTAAAATATGGCACAATTTGTTTTTCTTTCTCTGTTATGTGATTACTTTCAATCAAGTGCCCATAATCACGTTACCAAATTAATAGATTTAGCAACTATTTTAAATTTTTCTCGCTAAGTTTGTGTTCTTGAATACACTTTTATATATAACTGAATAGGTAAGTGAACAAATCTTAAGCTAAGTCATTAAAATGAGGATTATCATATCAATAAACTAGAAATTGAACCACGTGGGAAGGAGCTCTCGATGTACTTAAAACGCTTAATAATTAAGCACTCCACCGAAGGGAAATCAATCCGTAAAGTATCTGCACTTATTTACAGAAGCCCTGCAACTGTTCAAAAAATATTAGAGAAGTATAAAAAAATATGGTAGACTGGAAAATATTGCTCGCAGTGGCCGGCCACGAGCTTTTACGGAGAATGATAATCTGATTATAATTCGCACAGTAAAAAAACATCTGAAAATAAGTGCACCAAAATTGCAGGCTCA
This sequence comes from Eupeodes corollae, assembly GCF_945859685.1. Lineage (NCBI taxonomy): Eukaryota > Metazoa > Arthropoda > Insecta > Diptera > Syrphidae > Eupeodes > Eupeodes corollae. The sequence continues at coordinate 130,273,688 of NC_079147.1, forward strand.
GATGGAGGAGCAGATATGTAAGTCATGCAATTCCCAAACCATACGCCGTATCTTACATGAGGACGGTTTAAGCTCTAATACTATAGATCCGTTAAATCCTTTGCACATGACTGGAACTGTAAAGCATGGTGGAGTAGGAGTAGGCAATTTGGTAATTATCGAGAAAACGTTGGATCGTTATGGTTACCTCGATACTTTGATAAACAATCTCCACCAGAGTGCCCAGAACCTGGGCTGTGAGGGGTCTTTTATATTCCAACAAGATAATGACCTCAAGCATATTTGATATATTGTCAGGGAACGGCTTCTTTATAATGTGCCCTGGCAACTCAAAACTCCACCACAGTCGTAGTCGTGTGTAAGTAGGAATCGAAACATTTACATATATCATGATCAACTCGCTAAACTTTCGGATTTTAGGTCTAAATTCAGGCTTATAATGTCAAATGTGTAACAATCTCGCTGCCACGAAAGGGCTACAGCTGGCTTAGGCAGCGGCTACTGCTGCCGCTGAGGCTGACAGAAACGACACAGAAGAGGTTGCTAAACCAAATGCAGGTTTAAAAGCAACTTGATGGGACAATATAGAACCTCCCTTAATGCCGGGAGTAGGAAATCATTAGTAGGACTTCTCAAAAAATAAATTAAAGAAAAAAAAATTCTTTATTAGTTTTGTATTTACTATTTTAGAACTGACAAAAAAAACTGAATTCCATGAACTCATAGTGCCTCTTGAAGCTTAGAACTAACTGGAATTGATAAAGGAATGTCCCTACATACTGCTCTTATGATGATCTAAGAGTTGCTGCGGATAGAGTCGCGAGCCGACAACCTTCATCTGGTGATGATGCCTCCTAAAAGAATGTCAACGCAAACGACTTAAGAAGCCTCACATTTTCAATTAATGTATCGACTTACGAGCCTAATTCCAGAAATGCTATAATTATGGTATATCAATTTGTTTCAATTTCGTTGAGAAGGCTCATGATGTCAAGAGTACTTCAAAGTAAGTTTCACATAAGCTACAAAACTTTTAAAGCCTAGTACATACTTCCTCGTGAAGTGAACGTTCGCCAGTGGAGAAAGTGAACTTTTGACATTGCTCACTGGTACACACTTGTGAGTACACGTTGTAAACATGCGGAAACCAAATGTCAAAGCTTCACCAACAGTTCCCGTACATTTTGCACGTGAATTGCCCGTGAACGAAAACTCTCCACTTTGTTCTCCACTCAGCTTCACGAACAAGTTCACGGGTGAAGCCTAGTACATACTTCCTCGTGAAGTGAACGTTCGCCAGTGGAGAAAGTGAACTTTTGACATTGCTCACTGGTACACACTTGTGAGTACACGTTGTGAACATGAACAAACCAAATGTCAAAGCTTCACCAACAGTTCCCGTGCATTTTGCACGTGAATTGCCCGTGAACGAAAACTCTCCACTTTGTTCTCCACTCAGCTTCACGAGCAAGTTCACGGGTGAACCAAAAACTGAAATTTGTATGGGTTCACGAGATGGTTCACAAGTATGTACTAGGCTTGAACCAAAAATTGAAATTTGTATGGGTTCACGAGATGGTTCACAAGTATGTACTAGGCTTAAGCACTAATTGACGTGTTTTTTCAGCAATAAATCAACACGAAGATTAGACGCCGTTCACTTGGTTCGATAATCAAGGTTCGTCGTGGTATAGCAAATTTTTAAATGAAGTTGAATATTTTCAAAATTGTATGTAGTATTGTATTTAGTATAATTTTTGTTTTTTAACATTCAATGAAATTATTCAAAGATTATGTGTTTTGAAATGTATCTTAGTTTTTTGAATAATTAGTACAAATATTAAATACACTTTTTTGCAAGAAAAACACTTCTCTTTGGTTTTCCCAAATTTGATCTGCTCAGGTCAAATTTTATTTTGTAAGTAGATTTTATCTTATTTCTATTGAGACGCATGTTCATTGTTCAATACAACATAATTGAAAACTTAAATATTTGTAATACTTATTCTTCTTATGTTTATAAGCTGTAATTATTGCTTTGTTGTGTTTATATTTTGAAAAATATTGTTGAGTTGTTGAGTGAAGGTAAAATGCCACGAGCAAGACGACTAAACATTGGCCGGCAAACGCGTAATGCAATCAAGTGGCATTATTAAGACGATGTCAGACTACAGATGAACCTGACCCTGTACCTGTACTTCATCTTGCACGGCGATCACGAATACGTCGTGCTGTTTTAGACGAATGCTGCGTGCTGCTTTTAATTACAAGAGTCAGATTGATTATAGTATGTACGGATACATTGAAATGATGGACGCAATATATCCACATTGTGACGCGGCTAACTTTCCAGGTGAAACGCACGGCATGTGTTGTGCTAATGGTAAAGTGAAATTGCCAACATTAGAAACTCCATCCGAACCATTTTATTCATTTATTTTTGGGACGTCTCAAACTTTGAAGCAGTTTGAAACTAAAAACTCTGTAAACTCTCGCATTTGTTGGAGGATGATGTACATTGGGATCCAACACTTCAAGATGCATCTACTTCAGCTCTCTTCCAAAACAAATACGAATATATTATCTACATTTTCGATATCAAACCCACTTGAATTATGGAACAAATATAAACATTATATGGCAGAAGATCTTTTAATGCGTATGCGTAATCATGAAAGAAACCCCGATTTGTTGATTGAAGGTGATTGAAACTCCAACTTGCAATATTTCGAGAAATTCTGCAATGGCAAATTTAAACGATTAACGTAAATTATTTTATGGGATGAATGCTGAATGAATGGCTAAAACCGCATTGGCAGCCCATTCAATAGACAAAGGTCATTCTCCGGATTTCGATGGTGTTAAAGTTCTTCAAACGGAAAAAGCGATATACGCTAGAAACGCTCCACATCCTGAACAACAAAAACAATATGAATCGCAAGCAAGACACATAGAGTATATCATCTGTATACTGCTCACTTGTTTCCTCATAAGAGTTTTCTCTTTGTTTTTTGTAGTTATAGACTGAACTTCTTAATTAGAAGTTTTTTTTTACACTGTTTTAAAATTTAATTGTTAAATTGTAAGTTTTTTCTTATTCTTGTTGTCCACAATATTGTACTATGTGTTTTATAATTCATGTGTAATAAAGTTCCCCTGAGGAAGGCAGCAACCCCTGCCGAAACGTCGGGAAAATCTAATGTAACAACCTTCTTTCATTGCAACGATCAAAGTGACCAAAAAAGCAGAAGGAAAACCTAATTTTTCCAATACACATAAGTATGAATGCACAATGGCGAATAAAAAATCAATAGAGGCATTTAATCAAACTATGCAAGATTTACGCGGTAATCAACAGCTTTTTGGTAGTGCCCTGATATTGCTGTCAAGGGACTTTCGTCAAACATTGCCTGTCATTCCTCGATCAACTCCTGCTGATGAAATAAACTTTTGAAGTCATCAGTTCTTTGGAGATGTGTACTGAAATTTACACTGAACATTAATACATAATCATCTACATAATGATGCAACTGCCCATGAGTTAGCAAAGTACCAATCGACAGTACCAACGGATTGATACCTTTACCGAACAATTTTTGTGCAATTGCGCAATCTATAAAGAGTTAATTGAATTTGTTTTCCGGATATTATTATTTGGTTCTTTGATTATATTATTACGAAATATTAGTCCACCAAAACTGTGTAATAGCACCAGATTGGCAGTGAAAAACTTATTGCCAAATTTGATTGAAGCTACAATCTTAAATGGTAAATCAAAAGGAAAAGTGTGTTTGATACCGCATATCCCTATGATTCGCACTGGTATGCCATTTGAATTCAAAAGATTACAATATCCTGTGTGTTTATCATTTGCGATGCCCATAAATAAGGCCCAAGGGCAAACATTTCCCGTATGTGGTTTCAATTTGGAGGAATCATGTTTTTCACATGGCCAACTTTTTGTTCCCTGTGCCAGAGTCGGTACCCCGCCCAACTGTTTATTTTTTCATGCTCAAAATGGAAGAACAAAAAATATTGTTCATCCAACTGTTTTAGACAAACCTATAGTAGGAGTACCCAATTCTTTTTATTTTTTACTCTTTGCTGATAAATATAATATAAACACTATATCATTTGGACTTTTATATAGTTAGAAATTTAAAATGTTTTGTATTACTATTCCCCATAAGCAGCGAAGCACGTACCGGACCGCTAGTTAATTATAAGGTTGAGTGTCGAATAGAATTTAAAAACATAAACTTATTTATTTCATTTTATTTTACAAAAATCAACATTATTAAAAAACCAAGGAATCTAAATGTTTAATGATTAAAATATTTCTTTATCACTAAAAAAGAATACAATAATATAGCTAAGGACTTTTAATTAATGTAAAGTTAAATGTCCATAAGGATCTAAATCATCGTAGATTCTAGATTCGTACTGGTCCTCTGGCAAAGCGCTATGGAGGTGAAATCAGACCGATTGGTTTATGATAAGTATGATGTCTTGGATATTTTGGAGCAACTTTAAATGAGTATTTTAATCAATTAAAATTCATTTTAGATTTTAAATAAACTTACTTCTGGTGGTGTAGCTCTGTTCTTGATATAGTAGTTGTCTTTTTTTCAAAATCGTCCAAGGAAAGGCATTGGAATCTTTAGCATCTTCTTCCTTCTTCTTGGCATCTTCAAGATCGATTTATCCTGTTCCTCTTCTCTTTATCTCCATTCACTTTTTTCACTTCTTAAGTTACTTATCTCAAATCTTCGTGGCTCATGTTAATAGTACCACCTTTGCTATAAAGACGTAGGCGATGAGGAAAATAAGTTCGAATTGGATGATGCTCTTGATGAACGTGTTCTTATGTGGGATGACTGCTCGTTCAAAACACGCACGAGACTTGCTGAGCCCGACTTATTCGATCCGGATTTCATTGATGTGGGTGACCTAAAAGATGCTAAGACGTGAATCATCATCTGCGATATCTTCGATTTTTGGAATTTCTGGTTACTTATCAAAATTAAAATCTGATGCATCAATTATATTTTTGAAAGAAAAAATATCCAATACATTTTTTTCGTTTTAGTTTAAGGCGTCCAAGTACTCACATCGTTGTTTTCTGTCAAAACTGGGAACAATTTAAATTGGGCCACTTTTGCATTGCAGTTCTAGGGTGCGTCTATACTTTTTTCTGCTTTAGCTAAAATTTTCATCAAAATAACAGAATTTGTATGCCAAAAGCAGAAAATAATTATTTTTGCACAGTTTACACTGAAAAGAAGCCATACAATTATTTTTTCTTAAATTTATATTATATTATTAGACCACTTCTTAAAGAGATTTGAAGAGGCCATTTTTGTTTTCCAAGCGGTTTTTACATAAAAGTCCACTTTCGTGCTAGAAGAACGAATTAAGGTCGTTTAAAGCTAAAAACATTAATTTAGAGTTACGAACAAAGTTATAACCCTTTTTCTGCGTTTTTTACCCACAATTAAATTGGAGCATAGATATCATTCAAGTAATTTAAATGTACATACAAAAAAAAACACTGTGTCTGCAACTCATACCCGAAAAAAAAAAAAAAACAATATAGAAAAGTGAACGGAAAAAAAAAACATCAAGCCAGCATTTTCTTTTAAAATGCAGAAAACGAAGCTAATATGGAAATAAACGATTAATTTCAAATTAATTTTTTTCTGCAGTTTTCACCTTTGTATATATTTGATATACATAATATAACGCACCCTTAGAATGAAAGTGATCTACCTCAAAAATTGCAACTTGTTGGAAATGATCAATAAAGTCTTCAGAAAGTATACGTTTGAGTAATTTTAATTGTATTTCTCACATATTTCATAATTTAAAAATGGTTTAAGAAAATAATAAAAGCGAAACAACACTGTAGGTCATAAGAAACGTGTTTTATGCATATTCATTTTGTACATATTAACATCTTTAATAAAAAAAATTAAAACCATATACACAGCAATGGAAAAAACTAGGACATCTTATGGTTAACAATAACTGTTATACCTCTATTCTATTTGTGATATTCCACAATTTTCAAGACATGTGTCAAAGTAGTTAGTTACATAGTGAAAGAAAGGATTCTGCTAACAAAAATAAAGGCGTAACGACCATACTATATCAACAGATTGAATACAATTTTAAAAATAAAATAACTTTTACAAAAACGCAATATAATTCTTAATTCGTTTCTATAATTTTTCCACAGCAAAATCGTTGGAAATACTTTTGAGATTTTTAATAATTATTTCAGTTTAACATTTTACTATTTATTAATTTATTCTTAGTTATAAAGTAAACATTATTAAAATTACGATTGAAAATGTGTTCAGTTCCAATGGGCAAAATAGTGCACGAGACCCTAAGTATGATTTGCACAAACTTTTGAGAAAAATATAATATGTGTTAGCTTTTTCTATTAGATGTTTTCATATTTATTCACCGATTTAGGAGAACTATAAAATAATTGACAAACGCCAAAAACACATCATGACTAATTAATGCAAGTTTTATGGTCTTCATAATAAAAAACACAGAAAATGTCCAACAACTTCGTTCATTAAAGTTCCGCTCTATAACCTAAAAAGATACTTCGTGGGTATTTTGAACTACCTAACCACACTATCTCTAAGCTCAAGTACAATTTGTTTCTGCTCCTAGTTTTAATTTTTACTGCAATATTTTATGTAATCTAACAACATTCTTTTATGTAAAAACGTTGGAAATTTACTAATCTACTTGCATTTTTGCATTTTTGTAATAAGTGGTAAATATTGAGTCTGACAAAGCATTCCACATTCGTGAAGTGCGACTAAAGAAAGATGCTCTGTGCTTTACAGTGCGTCCGAACTTAGGCTCAATTTAAACTGATGAGCATTCCCTAGAACAACGGATATTACTATTGTCTGAGGGGAGGAATGCAATTGGTTATTTCATTAGAGAATTGCTTATTAAAGTAGCGATAAAATAATGAGAAACATGAAACGTTACGACACTGCTCGACACATGCAAAAGATTCAGTTAGACAACGGTCATATATCATTTTTAAAGCTCTCTTTTTTTTCTGTCCAAGAGACTCAAGTGGGCTTTTACTCGAGTTTCGAAGGAATATAGGCTTTATAAACTATACCCAAATTAAAAGGGGTACAAAACTTCTTGAACCATCGCAGAAAACCTTAGCACTTATTAGCATTTTTGGCGATGTCAAACATGTGATCACTCCACAACATGTGGTTTGAAATGCACATACGTATTACTGATAACTGTTCAGTCTCCTCGATGCAAGTTCGACTAATTAATAGTCGTATTGGCTGAGGGTTACGCTTTTGAGACTGTAGGACAGCATTGAGCTTTAGAAGCATTTACATTATACACGATTTTTTATTCCCCATTGGACAATGCTTTCAAGATCAGAATTTAACGAGTTTATCAGGAAGATAATCTTAAAACGAATATTAAAAACTGATGTTACTTTTATTAGTGAAACAGTTAATTGGGTTAGCTGGGCACACTAGCGTTTGAACCCGTCCAATACTACTACAAGGATAATTTCTAACACAAAGAGGATAGATTCGTCAATACCAAAACCAAGCTTTTTCGATAAGACATCGTAATGCCAAACTCTATCAAATGCCTTTGAAATACCAAGTCTTACTTCCTCCAAAACGATGTAAAGATTTGTTCCAATGTTCTGTTGCATCGAAAATCATTAAGTAACTTTCAAGATATTTTTTAAGCTGAAAATTTATCAGCGTTTCTATGACTTTGGACGATTAGGGAGGATTCGTTTTTTTATGGACAGGCTGGACAAATGCTGTTTTTGCATTCACTCGGAAAGAGAATTGTAGATTAGGAAAGAAGAAAAAGCTAACGCAGATTTGTAGAATTAGATATTATCCGGGCCAGCTGATTTTTGAATGTCAAGATATTTTAAAAAATAGCAACTGTACGAGTACAAAATAACATTCGTCTCATAGAATGGTTTACGCTAAGTACAGGTGGAGTCATGCCACTTTTTGCATTGTCAGCATCGAATTAACAGCAAACTGCTTCAAGCAAATTGGCTTTATCAATCGAGCTTACATAGGGGTGTCATTGGAAACGAGCGTCGGAACCGACGAAGACGTAGTGTTACGCACATTTTTTACAAATGACCAGACATTTTTACTGCCATTCGCACATTGCAGTAATTTGTTGGCGTAATTTCTGGTCCGTTACAGGTTTTTCTAGATTGCTTAAACTTATTCCGGTTTTCCACAGTGGCGTTGGCTTTGTGCATCCGTCTTTACGTCTTTGATCCTAATAACATCTTTACAGCTCAAATTAAAGCATAAGTTTTCTTTGGGTTTAATAGATTTTACCCTATTTGGTAAACAATTTCACATATCTGCCCTGGAATCCACGTAACTATCTAGATAGTGACCAGTAAAAGTTAATGAAGAAGTCGTTAAGACCGTCCTATATTCTCTTTAACTGGGATTTATTGGTATGAGAAAATTTCAGTTATGATACAATGGTCCGATGTCCCTAGAGTCGATAACATACTAACCACAAATTTATCAGAGTTTTGGCGGACAGACCTGCAACGCCAGGAATCTGAGTTTGCTCGTCCTTCGGGTTGTCTGACCAGAAGAATTATGAACATTGAAATCGGCTGTAACAACGATTTTAAAGTGCGGCTCCAATTCTCTGGACAAAGAGTGGGACAACGCATCCTCAGAAGTTGAATTGCTATTTAGTCGTGGCTACTATCAAGCAATCAAGTGAATGATATGACTTTGAACATTGAATTTGAACAACGTGTAATTCAAATTTGAATTTACACATTAACCATAATGTGTCAGAAGCAGGTAGGCAACATCAATACGTATGTAAACGGCTAGACCGTGGTGGGAAAAGAATAACGTCACTAAGCTATAACTATGAAGGTAAACTCCGTATAATTGGTCTAATCACCAACCTGGGGTTCCGTACACAGAACACACATTCTTTCTTAGCCCCCGATTGTTACTGCATATATTCGACACAAAACTTACCATCCATCACAATACATAAAAAACAAAGCACGTCATTTAACATAATTTCTCTTTTTACAAACATTCCACTGGTCATGACACTGGAGCTAAAAAGAAAACATTTTGAGGAGTTTGAAGAACAAACTTTGATCAAGCAAACAAAATTATTTGAATTAATTCGATCCTACATAATTGACCTACCTACCTTACACACCGGTAATAAGGTTAAAAGCAGGCATTTTCGAGAAGTAAAATCGATATTTCTCCCGTAACATGATGGATTAGAAAAAAAAAAACAATAAATGAGGGACTATTTTGTTAACAATGCGAATATTGCATTTAACAGTGGATAAGCAGGACTTAACATTAGCTTTCTTCCTAGTTTTGGCTGCCGATAAAGCTGAATTTGAGGTTATTATAAGGTTATTAAGGATAAGTCCTAAGGCAGAGGAAGTGTTTTTTTTTTTTATTTTTCGAATGAGACGATGTTTTTTTAAATAATTGCTGATACAATGACCACTTAAAATTTTTTTGTCGGGCTATAGCAAAGCATTTAAGTCTTTTAGAGCAATAAACATTTATTCTTGCCCTTTCCCCCACTGTCAAACATTTTTTGTTGCCCATTTCTGTTAACCCTCAATCAAGAACAATTAATTTATAAGTTATACCGTTTTTTTGAACAAAATGTGCACTTCACAAAATAACGTTGGTTTATTCACTGCTCCTAATCAAATGACCCGATAAATTTTCACATATTCTTGACTCCATTTACAATATATAAAAGTTCCGTAAGCAAAATCTCTCATATACAAAAATTTTAAAAATGCCTGATTCCAACCTTATGACAGGCAGTGTATATATGAAAATAAAATTTATGTTAAAATTGATATAATGGCAATGGGAAACCCAGCTTCTTTTATAGTAGCGGACATATTTTTGAAGAGCTTCTAAATAATCATTTAGAAAATGTGACGCACAAACCAAAAATATTGACGAAATACGTGGATGATACACATATGTATGTATTTGACATTTTTACAAAAGAAGAAATCGAAAGTTCTTTTACTTGCCTCAACAGTTTTCATAAGAAACTAAAATTTTCGGACGACGTTGAGAAAAACAACCGATTATCCTATATTGACGCAGTTGTTATCCGAGATTAAGTTAAAATAAAATAAAGTAATTTTGGATACTGCCCCTGAAAGCATAATTAATTTTGTTTTGCAACATCCCAAACAGACAATATTTAATAAAGCTAATAATCTTACCAAAAGATTAATGACACCGAATTCACATAGAAGAAATTAATTACTGAAAAAAAATAATTTTACGAAAACAATAACACTGCAAAACATAAAAATAATATGATATATAACTAATTCTATAGACGTGTGAAAACAAGCCAGTAATTTTTTGTTGTAATCAAATTTGTATATTTTATATAGTGTTTTTGATCGGTTAACATAATCAACTCGGACAATACGATGGATTGACAAACGGACATGAGAGAAGTAAGCCCGTAATAAAGACATCTGTTGTGGATGAGGGGAATGAATATTTTTACTAAACTTGCTATTCCCTGTCTAAAATCGGAGTTTACTTTGTTGAAGGTGTTGATGTTGAGTTTAATAAATCAGTTAATCATATGACAGTTAGAAAGGGTAAGTTAAAAAATTAATTTAGCGTTGCCAAGTCATATGAAAATCCGATATATGCTTAAAATGTTCCTTCGGCATCATAGGAAACTACACATCCTTTACTAAGAAACCTACTCTCACTCACTGACTCAGACTCTTTAAAACGATAAGAATAAGAAAAGAGTTGAAACGTTTGGGGATTGTGTTATATGGGGTTCTGTTGCGCAGGATTTCGAGGTTCCTGCTCAACGAAATGTCGCCGTTTCACTCTTTATTCAAATCAAAGGTTTTTGAAATATAAAAGACATATGAAATTGTGATTTAGGAGCTAACTTCCCATTGAATAAAGTTATTTTTTGAGGAAAAATAAAGAGATCAACTGAATTTGCAATTGGAAAAGTTTCTTTTATTATTTATGCCTAACCATATATCGTCGGCTTAGGTTGAAAACCGACTAAGTCAATTAATTCTACGTACATATAATATTTTATATAAAAGTGCTTATAGAAAACTATCAAATCGATTTGATGTATTTATTTGAATTTTGTTAAAAGGAAGTATAATTTAGAATATTTTCAATAAAATTGAATATATTTAAATATTACAATTTGTTGAAGTACTTTGTAAAAAAAAATCACAAATGGAGTGACTACTTATGTCACTCTAAGCCGACAATATACTATGATTATTGTGCATCGAATCTCATCGGTATATAAACAGCTAAATCATAAAATTTTGACAAACACACACATATGTGATGATATTAATTATATTTTCTTTTGAAGCTTCGTGGAGTCTACATTTTATTAAAGCACCTAAGTAGAATACTTAACCGAGATTACTAACAGAGTATTTTTCAATCTTATTTCCTTATTAATTCTAAACATAAACTTAAAATTATGTCTATCTAAATGCGATGAATTTAAGCATATGTATTTCAAACCAAATTGAATTATGTAATTTTTCGTTAGGCAATGTTTCTGTTCGCATTAGATGTGTATTGTCGTTTAAAGAGGTAAAATTTACTAAAAATTTTTGATAATGACCATTTATATCTTTTTTACATATTCCTTGCAATTTTGGCTAGTCAGGACATTCGCATGGTTTGATAATTAAAGGATTTCACAGGCATTAGAATGAACACGGTTGTGTCGCCCGTTAGCATGTTGGCTGAAACCAGAACAGCATTGGTGGTCTCGTGAGTGACTAAAGCTTTGGCTAGTAGACATTTTTGATTCATGGTGACATGGTTTCACTGAATGGCCGTGTGTGTGTCTACTGAAAATATTAAAATTCGAGAACTAAAATAATAGTAAAAGTTTTATTTTCAATGTTATTTACCCATGGCTGCATATGCCAGATTCTGATAATGAGTTTGGTAAAGGTGGCAAACTGAAAGGACAAAATTGGGGAAGATCTGTCTCCAAAACTTCTTCGACCATTTTGTCAAGTTTCTCAATTGCTTTGGACTGTTTGGCCGCCATCATTGCTTTCCGCGCTGCTTTCGAATTGCTTATACTTAAGCTGGAACTTTTTTCTTCCTTGCTTTTGCAACTAGTATTTTTGTAGGATATGTTTTTATTTCTGAAATTTAGAAATCTATTTTTAAAATTTAAATGTATTATTTAAAATTACACTTAAATTTAAAGCCATAACTTTTTAAAAGAGCATTACAATATACATGCATACTCAACCCAGAGAGTAGACGACCAAAGTTCATATCAAATGTCAGATGAAATGAGCAATTGCAAAAAGTGCATTTTCTTTCCGTTATACAAAATTTCTTCGTCTAAACTCCGGGTCAAAAATGGAAAATTATCTATGAAAGAATTTTAACTCAATACAATTTTTCTAAGTCTTAACTTACAGAACGAACGAATTTATAAAAATAAATGTTCAATGGAAATAATCCAACGAATTAGTTAACAATATGTGCAATCAATTGTAATTGAAATTTTCATACACATTTTCAACTACGTCAAAATGTAATTGGTACATTTTAACTTTTACTTCTTTTCATTGAAAAGCATCAAATAGTTGCATTTTAATTTTAATTACGTAAATGTTATTTGAAGTAAAAGTAATGATCAACAAAGCAGAAAGTATTTCTTTTTCTAGTATTCATCACACAATTATGTAAATACAATTTTCTTCAATTACATTATTACACACTCAAAGAGCTTCCAATACCTTTAATAATATGCCAGAGGCACAGTATGAGCATTAGGAAAAGAAACCGGTATATGAATGAAAATGTCAATATAAATTGTTTGAGAATTCTTGAACATTGCAATGACTGGAAAAGAAAGATTGTGGCAAGGCTTTTCACCTTCTTGTAGTATGGCTAAAGGACGAACATCTCTAGTTTACATTAGGAACGAAAGAGGATTCATAAGGATTTCTTGAAGCGTGATTATTACGGTTGAAGTGTTTATGGAGATAAATGAAATTGGATACTTCAGTAGAGCTGAGGCTGACAAAGGCGATGACGAAGGAACATCGCAATCCGTCTGTTCTCAAGAAACCTACTGGATTGTACACTTAAGCTGAGTCCTTGGAAGTACTGATGGCGACAACTGCAACCCCGGAACGGTAGAAGTTTTTATTAAAAAATGGATAACTTCTATGCATAGCGACAGAAGGATTGAAGATTCTTTAGGTAACACAACTTCAGCCAAACACGTGAATAGAGAAACATCCCAGCCGTGTTCTTTCCCCGCTTCTATGTATTTTAGTCATGAACAAAATCCTCATAAAATTTAAAAGTTGTGGGTGAATGCGTATCTATGCTGATGATATCTACTGGTTTCGGGAAAGTTCGTCACCGTGATTAGCGAATTCCTGGAGAAGGCTCTGAAGAAAGCTATCGGCTGGGCCACTAGAAGTGAAGGTAGGTGTTAATGAGCAAAATTGTACTAATGATAATAATTAACAGCTGGTTACCGCACTACAGGGGCCCTTCGTTCCTGCTTAATAGATACCTTTAATGCTTTTCTGCACCTTCTACCACTAGACCTATACTTTAAATATTTAGTATTGTGCAGCAGTGGATGTTTTTTCGGCGGACACCGACTATAGTTCCTGCTAAATTTCCTGCTAGAAAGGATTGATAGGATGGCATGGTTATGAAAGACTTCGATATCACTATCTTTACTGACGGGTCAAAGATGGTTTAAATATATAGGTCGGGAATCTTCTCTACATCTTTTCGGCTATCTGGTTTTAGTTAATTCTAAGCAGAATTACAATAAATCAGAGAAGCATACACAATTTTCATATTAAACTTCAATCAAAATAGAAACACAGCTATTATCACAAAGCCCTTAAAATGTAAGTTCCTGCGTACAAATTTTAAGTTTATTTTGATCAAACAAAATCAAACCAAAACTGCCAAAAAATGTAAGCTGTTGGCCAAGTTAGCGCTGATAAGAATGGAAACCGTTTGAAAACTACATGACAGTCGACACAAGAACTAGACTCGTTCAATCATTAGTTTATCTGGTTCCTTGAAAGGAATAAAAATGCGGATTTTTAATAAAAATTCATCTTAAGTGATAAGGCTCTCGAAAGTTACGTCAATAAGCCGAATTGTTATATTCAGGGCCTTACTAATTCGATAATGAGGCTGGTGCAACTGTTACGATGAATGGGAATGAGAGCATGCAGCAAAGCTGGGTATCCACACAATATTCACCGTAGCTGCGAAGACCATCATAAAAGGTTAACTGTGATTCACTTTCTCTGTAAATGTTCCACCCTGGCCAGTTCTAGAATGTAAGTTTCGGAAGGACATTCTTTAAAGATCTTGATGAGCTTTCCGAGATGAAAATCAGAGATCTGATTCACATTCTTTATTCGACGAAATGCCTCTAGTATGGCCTATTTTGTGAATATAAATCCGTCATAATATTATCTTTTCAATTTTCAATATATATGTAGGTCTAACGTGCTATTTGAGTCGCGCAAGTGCTGCTTGTGACTGTCATCTCTACCTGCCTGCCTATCAAGAGCATTGCCCGTTAAAACAATAGCAAAAACGGTGAGGCAAGAAAATTTCGGAAGATGTTCAAGGGATGTAATTGAGCTCGTCACCAATTATTTCAAACCCTCTTCTTTGAATAGTGTCGTAGGCTTTATAAATTGTGCCTGGATCAGAAATAGAAACAAATTTAATTTTTGGTGACATCGTGTATGTGATCGCAATCATTGATGTAAGTGCCAACCATTGATAATGGAAAGTGAGGTTTTAGATTTTGGAAGCATTAAATTTAACTCAATTACTCATTCCGTATTGTAAAAAGCTGTGAATTAAATTAAATAAGCTTTAATGAGTGGATTTTAGACTAAGAACCATCGAACACTACTTGTTTGAACACCCGTTATGATTAGAATTGTGGGAAGTGACAGTCAAGTTTCATCATTCATAATTTTCTTCTAAAAATTGAAAAAAAAACACGATCAAAGACTCAAAAGAAAAACATTAAAGCAGTCATTTATACTCGTACGTCTTTAATTATTATATTATAGTTCATCGATTTATGATGTGTTCAGTACTTTTAATTTTTACTTTATCTTAATTCTGCATGATAAAGTTATTCTAATAAACAAAATGTTTATATTTAACATTGTTTATTTTGATAAAACAGTTTTTAAATTATATAACATAACTACCTGATATTTCAAATTAAAAATTATAACAATTGTGTCCTATTACTGTCTTATTTGTATTTAAAAAAAAATATTTGTTAATTGCTAATTTCTGTATTTGGGCTTTTACCAAAATATCATGTAGGTAGTATTTTTTTCAAAGGCACTTAGTTACATTAACTATTTATGATTATTAAATCTTAATTTTTGTTTGATTTTTGTCTACATAGTTTGTTTTCCATTAGTTATTATTGAGTTATGCGTAGTAGATAAAATTTATAGTGTTTTAGATTTTGGATGGGCTTAATAAATACCAGACGAAATTTATTGTCAACATATTTGGGAATCAATGCAATGAATATTATTTGGTTCTAAAGAAAAATTGGTCTACTTTTTATGTCGTTAGGTTTTTCAAGAGTTATATATTATAATTTTTCAATTTCTTTTAGTGATAATATATTATTACCGAACAAGCCTAGTTCACTTAGTATAATACTTTATTTTTTTTTTCTTAATCTAGTCGCTAAGTAGTAGTCAAAAAATCTTTTTCTTTATTTTTTTGCTGTATATTAAAGTGTTTCGTAAACAAATATATATTTTCATACAAATTTGTATTTACCTTAATCTAGTTAATAAGTCTGTATATTATGTTTTTATTATTTTATTCGTTTAAACTATCCCCTGTTTTAATTTCTTGTTCGTTTTCATAGTTCATAGTCCCTGCTAAATATCTTAACCCTTTGCCTAATATATTATAGCCTGTTCACACGATTCTAAATTTTCACCGTATCGGATATTTTCTCGATTCGGTGTCTTTCGGTTGGAGTGTTCAGACGATACGGTAATTTTACCGTACACCGTACTCAACCCTACACCGACGACCCACTACGACTCGATGGAAGTACCATCCAGTGTTGTTTTTTGTTATATCCATAATAATTGTTAACCGATATTATTTACCGCGAACAATTTAATCAATTTAAAATATTACAACCGCATTTGCGCGACGACTGACACGAAGTAAAAGCTTGTTGAGAAAAGCTAACACCACGGTTGCTTAGCTTTTTTTATAATTCTTTTAAATAAATTAGATTGAATATTTTTTCATCAAAATAGTTTATGAAATGAATATATAAACTTCCTTGTACAAAGGGCTCCAGGATTTTTTTTTGTAAATTTAGAAAATTCCAAAACCAATTCAAAACGTTTAAATAAAAAAAAATAAAAAAGAAAACAAATGTATTTGAATATATGTTTTATTTTTGGGAAACCGTGGGATAGAAGATCCCTATGTTGAAAAAACAGATTCGTAGAAATATATGTATAGGTACATATATATATATATATAAATATATATGTGTGTACTCCAATTTAAAGAACAATTTACTTATTTGATTTGACTAAACCTCCTGTTCCTTTTTTTGTCCTCGTTCTTTTCTACCCCGAATCCCGATAAAGTTAAATTGTATCCCTTTAGCCCGTCTCCACAAAACAATCTTTAACTCTTTCGCAAATTTTTCCCCTTTTTATAAAAATTCCTGAATCTTTTCATTTTGCACAACATGTCGCTTTCAAGGCTGTTTTTTCACTTAACTTCCTCTCTTGTACATTATATTTACTGATATCGCCGTTACGCTTCAGCAGGTTTTGGAAACAAGTCCAACAACTTGTCGAATACGTGCTTGTATGTGCGAGAGCAAAGTTTCGCAGAGAACTGACAACGGTTGCTTTCTTGGTTAGCGTTAAGCCTCCAGGAAGTCGTAACCCCGTGACGATCTCAAAAACGATTGTCTTGGTCAAAAGGAAAATCTATAGAACACTTAAATGGTAGTATTTCTAATGGAAAATAACCCAAAATCATTATAAACAAAGATTAGGAAAAATATATCAACAAGATAAATAATAATAAAAGAAATGATATCTCACAAAAAGAACATAAGTACTCGAAAAAAAAAAACAAAGTAAGCAATAAACTTAAGCCATACAGTTTATATAGAATCGTACCAGGTAGTCATAAATAAAATAAATTGCAGTAGATTCTGAAAAACAAAACTAATTAGTAAGATTGTTCATATGTCCTGTTCTACAGGTCTCTTTCTGAGAGGATAGTCCAGCGTGTCCCTAAGAGATGCCAATCCTCCTCATACTCTAGCTATAGTCCAATTGCACTTATGTACGTCCTTTTTTTCTTGAAGAACGAAAGCTTCTGAATGACCCGTAGCAATAGGTCCACTTTATATCGTTTTGGAGTAAGTAAGATTATTGCACTTGATATTTCAAATGCAATTCGTACAGAATCGTCGGCACTGTATTATTTTTAACATTTTTTAAAAGTCCATTAATTTGAAAGTTTTTTTTTCAAAGTTCAAAAAGTTCTTAAGAAAATATAAAGGAATATAATTTAAAAAATAACGGACATCGGCGCTGAAAAAATTTGTGCCTAGTATTTCGGTGTTTGAAATTTTTCAACATCATAGATATTTTTCGTGCTCTGCAACCTAAAACAAAAAAATGTTCTCGAATGCAGCGATCTTCTGTTTTATTAATTATTATATTTATTAAAATATTAAATAGATAGCAGATGTACATGATATATGAAAATTGTAAATTTATTTATTTATAATTAAAGTTAGTGGTTTTCTTTGTACTTAATGAAATAACTCACTATATTAATTTTGAACAGAAATAAAACATCTAAAATGAAAACAGTCCTTTAGACAGCAATATTTATACTTCTTTTGATAAACTACATTTTTTCTCTTATTTGATACCAAACTGATTCGTCTGCACTTTGGGCAAGAATGACAAATAATTCTTGTATTAAATATAGAAGAAATATGAAACTCACCTTGATTTATTTGTATTGTATGATGGAGCTGATGAACTACTCGTTTGTATTGATGGAGCTGTTGTGGGAGTTGGTTGGTCCATCGAGGTGAGTTCTCCTTCAATTAATTGATCCGGGTTGCTTGATCTTGGTTTGGATGGGGCAGTTCCAATTCTAAACGGCGGAATCGGACTAAAACATGCTGATGAACTAGGCGATGATGTATTATAAACGTTGTTCACTAAAGAGTTCCGGTGTTGTGTGGAAGACTTGCAAATATCTTCTAAGAATTCCTCTGTATCACTTATTAGAGAACCAAATACATCACTAGGTGATCTCATGAAAACATGCCCTGTTGAATTTGATCGCGATTCTCTTCCTTTTTCGTTACTAAATAAGCTTCTTACGGGAGAATTGGCAATACTTCGCTCAACATCTTTAAATGTAACTGGTGAATAATGAGGGCGTTCCTCCAATGTGGGATTACTATTTATTGGACTTGATGCAAGATGAGCACAGCTAGTTTGACCAAGACTTACTCGTCGATCGGATAATGCAATTGTACAATTTTGGTGTTTACTTGCAAAACTGTTCATCGGATTAAGAACAGCTGGTTCTAGTTGAAGGGTTTTACGATTTTCTCTTTCATCTAGCCAATATGTTTTCATTGTACCTTTTCCTTTTACTTCTATTTCACCACGATCACTTACTCTATACCTCGGTCCCAATAAATCTTTGGTGGATTCCGAAATATGTATTTTCATTGCGGAGCTTGTAGATTCCATTCTGGAAGCAGTATTTACTGAATCACCAAACAGGCAATACCTTGGCATTTTTAAGCCAACTATACCAGCTACCACAGCTCCAGAATGAACTCCTACTCGAATTCTTAAGTGTTGTCCTGTTGACGGGTCTTTTAGATCGGTTATTGCATCCACCATGTCTAATGCCATGTCACAAACTTTTTCTGCGTGATTTGCATCTTTTTCTGGTGCTCCTGAGACCACCATATAAGCGTCACCAATAGTCTCAACTTTGTAAACGTTGTTATTTTCAGTGAGTGTGTCAAATATGGAATACATAGCATTAAGCATTGAAACAACTTCCATAGGAGTTATTCTGCTACAAATTTCAGTAAACGTAACAACATCAGAAAAAAGTATAGACACACTATCAAACATCTAAGAGCAAAAGAAAAAAATATAATATATTTGAAAATAAAAAAGATATTAGATCATACTTCACAAGTATCTATTGGATTTTCTCCTCTTCTAAGACGGTCAGCTACTTGCTTCGGTATCATTTGATAAAGTAGCTCATCAGTTCTCCGCATTTCTTCATCTAATTTTTTCATAGATTCCTCAAGTTTTTTAGACTTTTGTTGTTCTTGATCTAAGGCTAATTTAAGTTCCACTGATTGTTGGGTCCCAGCTAACATAAGATCTCTATATTGAAGATACATAACTTAATCGGTCAGTGGAAGAATGATATTAGTGTGTGAGTTTATTTTTCAAGATAAATTCTTTTCAAAATAAAAATATTGGCTTCAAACTAACTTAGTCTTATAGAAACAATTTTTTCGACATTTAGTAAATTTTTTATAAAAACCTTACAGTCAGTTAATCTATACAAATTAAAATCTACTTAAAAAAGTACGCAAAATTGCTAAAACTGATATTCGATTTTAGATATGTATTTATCTTGTGAATAATTGGTAAAAATTGGTTATCGACTAAAGACCTCATTAGCCAAAATAGTTTTTTAAATTAAACCACTTGTCAACAATGTGAACACGGAGTTTCCAACTCAAAACAAGGTAAACAATAACACCACGGTTACTTCAGTTTCAAAACAGGTAAAAACCAAAATTTGGGTTCTGGTATCGATGGCTCTGGAAACACCATCCAGGTTTCACAGAATAAACGAGTCAATAAATCTTACTGTCGAAGCACTTTTAAATGGCAACAAACGCGTGGTCAATATCAACACCAGTGCCACAGAATCCTTTGTGCGTCAAGACCTTATGTATCTGCATTGGCTTCACAAACCAATAAGCTACAGTCAATGAACTGCCACAGGAGAAGCAGGTAAGGTCCAACTTGTAATTCAATTTACAGATCTAGAATTCTCACAAAACATTTTGGTGACAGATATGTGTGATGAGAGCATCATCGGAGTGGTCTTCGTCAAGTGGTTTTAGATATCGGCAACCAGGAACTTAAATACCAGAAAACAGAAATACAGAGGCACCTACGAGTATGATCCATCCAAGTACTCTTAAGACGACCATCACAGTAGTCTTGATTATTCCTACTTTTTATAATATAGTTTTGTCAAGATTAGAAGGCGATTGTAAACACCATTGATATTTAATGGTGGAACCAGGCCAACATCAGGTTGAAATGGCAGAAAAACTTCTGAATGAGCCGATGTTTTCGCTTGACAGAACTGGAAATATAGAAGGACTCAAATGCAAGACCCATCCATCAGCCCGCGAAAAATTTGCCACTGGTACAGTTGAGGGATTAATTTTCACCATGAAGGAGGACGGTTTGATTGAGAACACCAAGAGTCCTTCGGTGTTATCAAAGGTCCTAGTAGTCAAAAAGAAAGACCGAGGAACAGGGTTTTGTGTTAATTTACTTCAAACTTAAGTATCCCATCATCTTTGCAATTTCTTTGGACAAAGTCGATTTTTTTATTTCTCTGATAAGGTTTGAAGTCAATATTAATTAATTCAAAAATTCAGTGTTATACAAATGCGTATGCAAAAAATCTTGGATAGTATTTCCATTATAAAAATTTTATTAACTTTGTTTTAGCTTTTCAACTAACAACCCAATGTTTTAAATTCACCTTGGAAATGATGGCCATGTCTAAGGAGCTTTTAATTTTATGAATATTATCTGTTTTTGCTCGACAAGTATAATAGCACACTTGTTTTGAAGCCGTATGTTTTATGGCATAAACATAGTACAGTCGACAATTGTCAATTTCAGCATATGCTTTATTTTGCAGCTGGTAAAACATTTCTATATAATAATAATTGTTCCATCGAATACGATGCTTTCGTTGGGACTGTTTAAAATTGTTCCTTAGCTCTTTATTATGTTTCCAGTTCATGTTGGACCGGTGATTCAAGTTACCCGTCATCCACGTATAGAGCAAGTAAGATTTTAATTTTATTTCGCTTCCTCATGTGCAAACAAGGATCGGCCCCATCGTTCAAGGAAAACTTGAAAGGTTGTGTCATCCTCAACATCAACTTTAAATGGCATCCTGTATTTTACTTTGAAACGATTGGTTTTATAACTGTCATTCGCTTCTAGCTATTATTTTGTAGCAGCTGAAGAATGGAATATAAATTTTGTTGATAATGTTAGAACATACCAAAATGAGTGTAATGTGCCATGTTTTCTATTGCGAGTTGATTCAACGTTGATTTCTTTCCAGTCGCTTATAAAGCTTGATTTTGTAGCTATTATCTTTTTGGCAACATTGGTTTAAACATCTGACGCACGTTTCGTGTTTTGTTTCACTGTCAAACATCTTCAGTTTTAGTGAGAACTGAAGAAAATATCGCAGATGTATCGGTCAGTGTTAATGATGACCGTCAATTATCGATTCGTCAACGTTCGCAGCAAAGATGATGCGAATCGTAACGTAACTGTGAATGGTGAGCGCTACCGTGAGATGATATTCAACTTTTTTTGCCCAAGAGCTTGTCTTGCATGACATAGGGTTTCAACAAGACGGTGCCACATGCTACACAGTACGCACTTGCCTTTAGATTATTTTCATGTCTCATGTCTCTTCATGTCTATACAGACAAGCTCGCTCCAATAGAAGCATTGGAAGACAACATTGAAGTATTTATTCGTGAGATACTAGCCTAAATGTTGGAAAGAGTATGCTAAAATTGGACTAAGCGGATGGACCATTTGAGGCGCAGTACATGTTTATATCTTGGCTCATACATTAAAATCTCATATACATTAGGGTATAAAGGTCTTAGCTGGGAGGTACCTTATACCATACACATAGCGTAGATGTGTTCGATAAAATGGAACCAGAAGGATAGAAGCCTCCTTTAAAGTGTCAGCTTTCCCCTGAACGTGAGTTTAAAAATGTTATCTTCTTTTGTTATTACCAGTTAGACTTTCAATGACACAAATAATGTGATTAAATAAAATAAAAGAAGTGAAACGATGGGTTTATACATGAACTCGGAAAGTTATTTTATATTGTATATGAATAAATATGAAAATTAATTTAAATAAATAGACTGTTTTTTATATTTTCACCATTTCAAATTATGTTGTTTCCTTACATAAGTGATTTTATTTAAAAACTAAAAAGTATACACACCTACTGAAATCGTGCATTGACAAATCATTAATGTACAGTCCAGTGGTTATTAGTGAGGTTAAGTCTGGCATTACTGGTGTTCCTAAGAACATAATCATCCTCCAGTTATCCATATACACCATTTGACCTAAAAATTTAAATGAAATATTAACGAAATACAACTGAATAAATATTTTGTTATTATTTAGGTCTCCATGAAAGATTTCTGACACATTGTTCACAATTTTCTAGATATTGCAAATGGGTAGGGTAGGGTGACTTTTGGATGAACACTATGAGGGGACTATGGATTACATCATTTGCATACTATAATAGATAGATAGATAAATAATTCGATTTACTAACATTCGTTTACATACAACAAAAATTTAGTAAAATCGTTAAAGCTTGGCTATGCCACCTGCCGATTGACTTCTGTTTGAAAATTAACAATGTTTATTTAATTGAAGTTTTTCTTGTTTGAATTAGCATTTAGAATATAAATTAAATAAATTACTGCTTTAAAAGGATTCGATTATAATTTGATTGCGGTAAGACATTGCAGTTCGAAAATAACTAAGTACATACATAGTTTATTTATATTTCCTTCATGGTTGAGGAGGTTGATAATTTTGTCAGGTGACTTCACATTGCTGCCGAGCAAATTTCTGCGTATTTTCCATAAAATTGGACACTTCTCTATGAAATGAATTACATCTTCCCTTACTTTTAAGTTACAAAGGCTCCAGTAGATAGGCAGATCCTCCTGATGTAGTGTATAATTAAGACTTATTATTTCTCCTCTCATTTTGAAAATTGCCAATATGAGCTGATGTTTGCTCTCGTTTCGAAAGTAGTTACGTTCGCACAAATTGTGATTTAGATGGTTGTACGTTGATCTGTGCATCGAGGATGTAGCTCCATTAATTGCGTCGATTCCCAGTTTTTCATCTTAATTTGCAATAATATTGATGATGTCGTCATCGCAGTATTTACCATTTTCATTAACTATTCAAAAATCTGTTCTACAGTAGGCAGCATGGTCTTCTAGCATCTTATACCACAGGTTTTTCTTCTCAATTATTTTCAATGCCAGAATTTTTTTGAGTCTTTCATCTTCCATATTAACAACTTTTTTGATTTAATCAACATGACATATAATAGTTTTGATGAAGAGCGGTGATAGTCCTGTCTCAATTGAGCTCATATAGTTTGAGATGTTTTTCGGCAAACGAAAGCATCTTTTAATGAAGAACTTCTGAAGTTTTTCGACCGTTTCAAACTTCTCCCCTTCCCCACTGTAACAAAGACCTCATATTTAACACTTTGTGATATTGACTGAGAGGCATTTCTTCCATGTTGCGGTTTTTGCACTTTTAGATTTAATCAGCTTTTCTTTAAGGTTCCATTTTAATATTGCTGGTTATGTTAAATCCTAGATATTTGTAGGCTCTAACAATCACGATTGGTTCTCTGTCATAGTGTCATTGCTCATTCCTGGCTTTTTTTACCAAAACCATCCCAGAATATCATCACCTTGGATTTCAAATTGACTTTCAGATTCATTAAGTCGGTTAATCATCAACTGTAGGGTTGCGGGCAAGTAAACAAACAGTATGACGTCATTTGCAAAAAAGCAAGGATTTGATGAGTTTCCTTGATATTTCAATTCCACCAGGAAGGAAATCAATCAGGTCTTCTATGAACAAAGCAAAAAAATTTGGGCTAAAATTACATCCTTGCTTGACTAGCATCTTCGTTTCGAAACTCACCGACTTTTCGGCCCCATTCCATACCGCTGCCTTATTTTTGTCATGGATGCTAGCACCTGCCCAAATTTGTCTGACATCCTATAATTGTAAAGCTTGATGAATAGTGATCGACGTTCAACGGTTTCATAAGCTACCTTGAAATCGACAAAAAATAAGTAGAGCTTCTTTTTTTGTTAAATAGAGGTTGCCGCTATGCTTTACAATTATACTGTCAATAGTCGAGTAGCCACTTTTAAAACCTGCCTGAAATTCCCCAGTATCCAAAATTGTATTGACAGCTGATGTTAAATTTAAAGTTAGCCTTTTTGTTCCATATTTAAAGAAATCCAATAGTAGTTCTTCAATTTGACTAATATATAATTACGAGTACGACACTATCCAAAATATCGTTCGTACAAAGGTTTAGCGTATTGGATAGAAAGCGTAAGACTCTCTGGGTTCAAAAGTAACTTAAAGAGATTATGTAATAAATCGATATTTAGCTTCAAACTGATTTTTGCTCGATTTAATTGGCTAATGGCCATCCAGAATTCCTTGAAATCCTTGCAGTTTGTAAGTTTAGGAACCTCGGTTTCATAAAATTTTGTTTTTTTTTTCCTGCGTTTGCTACTATAAACATTTTTTTTAAGGAATTTGCAGTTTAAGATTTATTCCCTGGTATTTCCTTGATTCCGGGCATGAAAGTTTTATAATTTGGTCAATGTCACCTATTGAAATTTGAGGCACCGTTGGACAATTCCGTTCTAGGTTGCATCAATACTCGTGCGCTCTGCCTTCTTTCCAATTTAATTTTGATGGCAGCTTTAAAACCGTTATATTGTCTGTATATTGTATTGTTGTATATGGCAAATGATCGGAAAACGGGACACTTTTGACCATGAAATATGAAATTATAGAAATCCAATTTCCCTTTATTAGACAGTAGTCATGCACTGAACTACCTTGCTGGCCTACGAAGGTGTACTCTCCACACTTATCCGACTCAGAAACGCCATTTAATATTCGAAACCCAAAAAAGTATACGCTAAACATATCGAGCAAAGTCTTCAGCACACTTAGTAGAGCAAACATGAAATTCAACTCTCAACTCGACAAATGCAAATTTTGCAGATCACAAGTAGAGTTTCAAATCCCAAAAAGGTCAGATCTATCTTAGACATTGCTACTCCTAAAACCTTAAAAGAGCTCAGATCCTTTCCCGCATTGTCAGGTTAGTACCGTAGCTTCATAAAAGGGTATGCTCAACTGGCAAAACCACTGCCAATGCTCTTGAGAGGGGAGGAAGGACGTTTGTCCAAGACGCAATCTGAAAAAAAGCTTATAAACATACACCAAGACGCTCAAAAAATAAAAAACTCTCTTATATCGGAAGACGTAATATTATCCTATCCTGATTACGAAAAATCATTCGACTTTATAACAGATGCTTCAAATTTTGCTATTGGAGCAGTACTCGAACAAGAAAGCAGACTCATAGCTTTTATAAGCAGGATGCTAAGTAAGTCAGAGGAAAGCTTTGCCGCTAACGAAAAAGAGATATTATCCATCGTTTCGGCACTAGGCTCACTGAGAAATTACCTTTACCGTCAGGCTAAAGTTCAAAATTTTTACCGATCATCAACCTCTCACTTTGCGTGGAACAACAAAAATAATAGTTCTGAAATGAAAAGGTGGAAGGCCATACTAGAAGAATATAATCACGAATTAAAGAATAAACTTCGTTGCCGATGCTTTATCTAGAACTCCACAGTTATTCCAAGTTAATAAAATTATCCACGACCCAACATAGTGACGAAAGTTCTGGTCACGAACTTAAAAAAAGCGTCGAAGTACCGACTTTGACTTATGTCTACAGCAAAAACTGAACGCTCACTAGACTTTCTAACTTCTAGGCAGTGCCTGGAAATTTATTTTTAAAACACAAATATTTCCTAGCATTGGTGATTCATGTACTCAAGCCTTTTGTGGTTTTTTACGGTTTCATCGCTATATTATTACAGAACCTCACTTTAACATTGATAATCTTGTCTCTATTTCAAAAAAGAGTCCTAAATCCATCCGTTATAAACTGCATTAAAACAGGAGAGAGAATAATGGGATTGATACAACAAATTTATCCCATTCATTTAAAAAATGATCGAATTTCACGCATTCACGCAACTTCAAGTCGAATATACATATTAAGAATTATCATAAAAGCACACGCAAGTAAAGATCCTCAAATCCAAAGCTGTTCAAGATACAACAACTTTTTGTATTTGGTTTACCCGAAACAATAGTCGTCGATTATGGAAAATCTTTTTAATTCATTCACTATAACTTTTATGATTGAAGACGAGCAAAAAGTTTATTACTCCAACAAATTGCAGCAGTATCAACGGCCAAATTGAAAGGTTTTATTGAACACTGTGAGATGTTTGAAGAATGAAGTTCTTCATCGTTCGTCCAAAGAAAAGACAAGGGAAAGGCAAAGGTTCAAACAGGAACTTTTAATATTCTACACTCTTCCAACCTCAAACAATACCAAAAGATAATAAAGAACTGGAGACTTTGCTAGCGGAATACATCAATCAATACAATCCCATCCTTCCCTTTTTAAGCAACGAAATCTTTCAAATAAAAACCCACCTTGATAGACTTATGTACCCGTGGCATGATGGTTAGTGCGTTGGTTTCGACTAACAATTTAATTTTCGGGGCGTTCTATCCCATTGACGAGTATTTTGAAAGTGCACGCTTGAGCGGCTTCATTCCACCAGAGGCTTTCCTCTTTTTAGACAAATGCGGTCTGATACAGGATAGATTGGCAGTTTCGTTAATCTACCACATCAGACGAAGAACCGTTGATAGGCGACTCCCACACAATCGGGACGTCATGGCACAAGGCGGAGCAGAGCTCCTTCGGTTCAGTAGGGCTGTGTCCAAACGGGACCGAAATGATAGGGTGAAGCAGGAGAACCAGTTTTGTGGCTTCAATCGGCACTTGATATTGGATAGTCGGGATGGGGTTTAAAGCCTTGGCCGGCTTACATACTTGTTTTATAGTTTTAGGGCTTAGTTTTAAGTAGAATAGGCATGGTGACACAAAAAAATACAAAACAAAATTTAAATTTAAAAAAAAAACACAAAAATAACATGGAATATAAAAAAAAAATTAAAAAAAAAACATAAAAAAGACAATAAAATATAAAAACAAAAAATGCTAGATTTGCTGCTTTGGTTGTTCTAGTTTTAAGTAGTTTATAGGTAGAATAGGTAGTTTAAGTTAGCTTTAAGTTTTATATTAAATACAAAATAAATACAATTTAAATCGAAGTAAAAAATAGATCTTAGGGCCGAATTGCCGAAAGGCATTAGTAGTTAGTGTCATAGTTTAACTTAGAGTGTCCGTATGGGACCATTAAGTTAGTTGTAAGTTATGGATAATTAGGCTAGTTTTATGAATTCTTGTCTAGCTTTTAGATAGGTTTAAGAATGAATTAATAAAAATGAATTAAAAAAAAAAAAAGTGCGTTGGACTGTCATGCAAGGGGTCTTGGGTTCAATCCCTGCCTGTACCACCTTAAAATAATTTTCGCGGGTACTGCCTCTTGCGAGGAATTGAAAAATAATTCAAGAGTAATTCTTGTCATGAAAAAGTGTTTTCTCAAAGTAGCCGTTCGGATTCGGCCTTAAATTGTAGGTCCCTTCCATTCCTGACAGAAGTACTCGCACACAGGAATGGTTGAGAGTTGTAAGTCACTAGGCCCTGGTTCACAACGGACTGTTGCGCAACCCAATTTGATTTAATTTAATTTGATAGACTTATGTCTACAGCAAAAACTAACCGCTTCTGGGCAGTGCCTGGAAATTCATTACAGGAAGTCCTGACGGACATGATTTTGAAATTATAGACTATTATTAAGATTCCTTACGAGAATGTCTTAGAGTGTAAGAACAAAATGTATGGAATTATATCCCCATGTTTATCATTTCATAAACTAGCTGTATGTCCTAGAAATAATATAGTAGATATCACCAACTTCACGTGCATTCCCCACCTACTGAATATCAGAGCTTCAAACTGCACTGAAATAAATAATCAACACATATAATTTGCAGAAGTTACACCAGGTACTTTGTTCTTAAACCAATATGCCTATAGAAGTAAATGAAGAGACAGTGCCACTAGACGGAACGTACATCATTCATTCACACAACACATCAATTAGAATCCAAAATGAAGTTTATAAGTCAATCGAAATATCTGCTTACAAACCACTGCCAGCTGTCCTACAACCTGTTTCTAAAGCAAAATATTCAGAAGAATTATTATCACTTCAAATGATAAAAAAATTAAATGCCAAAAATTCAGAGTACATTTATCTCCTAGAAACTACAAATAAGTACAACACCATAGCCGTCTTTGCCATCTCAATTCTCTTGGTTGCATTAAACATATTTTATCTTTTAAAACATCAGCATCTACATCAACTAATAAACAAATAAAACGAAAACCAAACAAATCCTTTAAAAAAAGAACAGGTTACAAATATGAAACCTGATGATCTTGACAATATATCTGATGATATTGAAAGGGACAACAGTACTGAAGACCAGACTCAGCTTCTCTAATCCAACTCTTTAAACAAAACAACAAACTATTTAAAAATTTATGATCATAAAATTATTACACAACCAATAACACCTATCTCAACCATAAAACCCCAACCACAATAATGGCTTCGTTCGCTATGGATTTTGTAATCCTCCAATGAAACATGCAAGGATTTCTCAACAACGAACATGCACCAGAAAACTTAATTGCCAAATTCAAATGAATGATGGTTGGCCCACATTTTTCAGTACTCGAAACACTTTTTCTACCATCGACGTCTCTTTGGCAACTCAGGATCTAGTTCTTTTCCTACAATGGAATGTGCTACCTGATGCTGTAAGCAGGGACCATATGCTCATCGTGATTCGCACCCCAAAACAAAGATTCAAACCTAAATTTTCTCCACGATATAAAGAAGAAATGGCTAGTTGGAAGTTATAACTGACAGAAAAAAAACTAAGCGCCCAAATCGTCCCGTCACTCAATATCAACCAAGAAGCATCAAAGATTAAATAAATCATCAGAAGCGCAGCATCAAAATCCATACCTATAACTCAGCCTAAACCTGCAAGGAAAAACCCAATATGGTTTACCAAAGACCTAGCTTTATTGGTAAGAGAAAAGAGAAAAGCTTGGCGAAAGGCTCGTAGGTTCCCTAGTACCGAAAATTGCGCTGCCTACAGAATATGCTTTGCCAAAGTAAAACTTGAATCAATTAAATGTAAAAAAGCTTCATGGCACAATTTCATTAATATTTACTATGAATCCTACACTTGATACGAGAACTCTATGGAGTCGCTTCAAAGCTATACGCATGACAGGCTTAGACAGGAAATTCCTCTAAATGAAAGTCAATGAAGAACTCGAAGTAGATCCATGTAAAATAGCCAACATATTTGCAGAAAAATGGGCATCATACAGCGCAGATAATACCTTTTAACAGAATGTCCAGCATCTCAAACCAGGTTCAAGATATTCTTCAACAAGCAGACTTATCAATGTCAAGATGGTCCGAGAAAACGGGTGCAATTATACCACCCTCAAAAATTGAGACACTTCATCTCTGCAGAAAAAGAAAATGCACTTGTATTCCACTCTCCTTACGTAGCACTCCAATTACATTAAAAAAAGAAGCAAAAATTCTTGGAGTTATGTTTACAAAGAACTTGAAATGGGATAAACATGTCAACAAGGTGATAAGCGGCTTAAAATCAAGGAACAACGCATTAAAAATGATCTGTTCAAAAAAAAGGACCACATATAGAAACAGCTCTTTGAATTGCTAAGGCTCTGGTGGAAGGGACACTACAACACAGCTTAACCCTTTTTATGTATACTACACAAAAGAACATCTCGAAAATCGATGCAGCTATAAACGAATGCTTTAGAACGGCAACAGTTGCCCTTAGATCGTCAAACGTTGAAGCACTAAGAGTTGAAGGAGGTTATGTATCCTTTAAATATCTCGCTGAAAAAAGGGCAACAAATCTTTTAAGTAAAGCAATAGTTAGTCTAACACACCCATTGTTCGAAACTGTCGAAAAAGCTATTTTTTCAAACACAAACAGGAAAAGTAACTCAGTATCTGCTTTAACTAACTTGGTAACTTTATCTGTATTCCCCCGAATCGCTCTAGAACATGATGTGTTAACAGTGTCTCACAACGCTCCACCGTGGAAACTAAACTCTCTACGAATAAACATCAGTCTGGTTAAACACAAAAAAGCAAACACGACGCTATATAGAAAATGCTGCGTGAAGAACTTATCGCAAACATAGGAGGGGACAGAATCATTTACACCGACGGTTAGCAAAAAGAAAATCATTGGTGCTCCTACGCTGTTGTAGAGTTCCAACACAATTCTCCACTCTTCACCAGGCTCTACTTTCAGAATATGCGAGCAGTTACATAGCCGAGCTACTTGTAATTTACAAGGCGATTTCTGTACCTCAAATAAATTCTGAACGTTCTTTAAATTCTTAATCCTCACCGACAATCTTGGTATACTCAAGGGGCAACGTTAATAACAAATGTCCATCTCTCCGAATCTTAAGAAACTGCTTTTACTACAACACAAATATCACTTTAGCTTCGATACCCGGACACTGCGGAATAGAAGGTAATGATGCAGCTGACCTTGCAGCAAAACACGCTATTCGCTACCCTACACTACACCACCTTTTGAAAACAAACCTTTCTTCAAAAACATAAACCCTGCAACACACGTGTCCAATATAACCAGTCATTTACCAGAGAAGAATGTATAAAAGTATTAAGAGTTAGAATAGGAAAACCACTGTTTAAAAGCAAACACTTCTACACTCGTGAAGGCCCAGAGGAATGCTCAAAATGTGAAACACTTCTTTCAGTCTGGTATATTTTTGTAGAGTGTCCTGTTTCTCGACAAACACATACTGAAACTGACGGCGTAATTGAGACTCTGGCAAAAATCTTAGAACCATCAAATGTCAAAGCTATCTGTCGAATTAAAAGCTGCCATATCTACTCACCAGAAGTTTGATGAAATTTAATTAGTTAAGTTGCTATAAATGCTATCTTTTCAATAATAAATAATGTAAAATGTAAATAATTTAAAATGTATATAATTTTTTCCTTAAGCCATAGTAAATTGAATAGTAAATTAAATAAGTAATTTATAAATTTAGTTTGTAAGTTACTTCAATAAATAAATAAATATCTTTTAAAGCGGAAAAATAAACTTATATCAACAAAAACAACAACAACAACAAATCCAACAGAAATGATTGACCTTCCAAATGCAGAAGAATTGGCACAAGAAAACCCTATCCCAAGATAGAAGACATTCCTCAACACATTAGAGCTACAGCATCGAAGGTGGGCCTTCGATTTTAAAGGTCAGAGGTGTTAACACCGGATTATGTGTGAAGAATTATCGTCAACATTTCTCACACTTTCAGCTAGTCTAGCAATCGTCAACACCTAGAACAAACCCGCATTCCATAACGTAGAAGCGGGTGTAAGCTAAAACCACCTGTGGGAACATCGCGACAAATGCCCTGGAGGTAGGGTTAAACTAAATTGTAATTTTTAGATTTAAGATTAGTTAATTATTTTTATCTGTTGAATAAAGAGGTTCTCGCCTCAAAAATATTTTTTTAAAAACTAAAACTAATAAAAGAAGTTTTAATTTATATACCTTAAATGATTGAATAGATTCACGTGGCCCACAGGAATTAGGGTTTTACATTAAGCATTATGTGAAAGCGAATGTCAAAAGCAAGAAATTAATAATGTATAGTAATCAATGTGGTGGCCAAAACTGGAAAATAAGGATGAGCACTATTTGTACATACATACATATTCAATAATTCTACATTCCAAGTGGAACAGATAGACCAAGCATTTTTGGTATCTGCCCACTTATTACTAGCATGCGACCAATATTTTGGTCTCATTGAAAAGGGAAAGAGATTTAATAAGGAAATGTGAAATTATTTATTATTCAATACAAATATTCAAACGATAATGAGTTTTTTCAAAAGGTTGACATTTTAAAGAGGATCTGCAGCAAATGCGTAGGTGTGGAACTGGAGTCGCTTTAACCTGGACGAAGATTTATTGAAGCTGCAAAATTTAAGAACTTATAGCAACTCAAATAATTAATACCCATTAAACCACTCACTGATGCCAGGTTCACGAAATCGGTTTTGTCGAAATTTACAGATATACGATGGCGTTAGTTATAAGTTAATTATGCTAGTTTTACAGTTGATGTCAAACGTTCAAAGGAAAGGTAGATAAAGCCTACCCCCATGAGGTTACGCTTTTATTTGATTTTAATGTGAGTAAACCTCACTAAAAACATAGTTACCTTTCATCTGCCATATTAATTTAATCCTTTGTTTTTTATTTCATACAACCCGTTAATAATATTTTTTTATATGCATATAAGCCAATGATTATTAAAAAATAAATAACAACAATAGGTTGATATTAACAGTTTTTTTCATTGGCCCAAGGCATTATTGTAAACCACCCAACCCCATTTTAGAGACTCTAAATCATGCTCTAGCCATTATTGTGATAGAAAAAAGAGACGGTTTTGGATTAGAAAAGTTATAAGGTAGGATGGTATAAAGAAATGTGCAGCTTAACGGTTAACATCCTTAACGGTTGTTTACAGTAGACAAATAGAGCCACATACTTTTTTCTTAAATGATAATAAATAAATTGTTAACCATAAGAAAATTCTTATGAATTTTTCTTTGATTTCTTATTAATTGATCAAAACATTTATTATATTTCTTACCTTTTAGTCGGAGCGTTTTTTCCAAATCACTACCATCATCGTTGAATAATAATTCTTTTTTTTTCTGTACATCAACTCGTTCAGGCACCGGCTCCACGGTTACTAACTCAAAAATATTGTTTGTTCTATTCAAAATCTTAAAATAAATAAATGATTATAAAACTATTTTTTACTTTTATTTTAATACATTGACTTACAGTTTGGAATTTAAAGGCAATTAGCGGTCGAACCAAATCAAACCAATTTGTAATTTTGTTTCCTATCAGCTCCGGTAAAATAACCATTAGGGAATTTCCTATACTTCTTATTACCATGTCCGAACTTAAAAGTAAAGCAAATGTTCAAGTACTTAAATTTATTAATATTAAATTAATTTACAAACCCAAATACTATGCAGAAAGGAAAAATTTCAAATAACACATGAGCACTTATTGGAAGGTGTTTTTCTTCCCTTGTCATTGCTAATGATGCTAGCGTAAACGCCCTATTGTCAAAGGTAAGTTGAAATGTAACATGAACAGTATCAAAAAGAATTTCTTCTCGCACTAATTCGATATGCATTTCTTTATGGTAGAAATGTCGAGCCACCTAATTTAAATATTTGTGGAAGATAGTTTATTTATTTAGTTTAAATCGTAAGTTGTATACCTCTCTTATTTGACCCATTGTATAATACACAAAACCCCGTCTTTTTGAACGGTAATGCAAAGTTAAGCCTTGTTTTGTTTCGTTCTCGCATATAAACGACGGTGCTCTCATTCTCGGATAGGAGAATTTAAGGTACTCATGAAGGTTATCCAAGCCATTAAGAAAATCTCTCATATGTCGACCAAGAACGGATAATACTCGATCGTATCCATACTGCCCGACAAAACCGACGAAATAAACTCCCATTTGGTCCATGAATTCACGTTCTGATACCCCTAGAACTTGCTGGGCTTTTTTCGCCAATTTATTTAGTAAATTTTCTGGATAAACTTGATGTACACTAAATGACGGGGAATCAATGCCAGCTTGTCGACGAATGTCTTCCCATTTTTCCTCTCCATAAACGGACTTTATATATTCCGATAAATTTTCTAAGAGTAGCCCATACATCCTGGAAGATGATAGTGTCTATTTTGTTACCTAATAAGAGAGACAAACAAATAAAAAACCTCTTAAATTGATTCGAAACACAGTATTTTCGATGGGTTAACTTTATTAAAATGTCATATAGATATGCTTATGTTACACGACATGTTGTGTAGTCCAATTTCAATTTTTGTTATGTTAATTTAAATAAAGGATAATTCAATTAAAGTTCAAAATATTTAGCAAAAGACAACAAATATTTCTTACTTCGTTATAATTATATATGTAAGTGAAAAGCAGGCTTAACTTTATGAAGAAGATCTTACCGGAAGTAGTGTGGCTGGTAAGTATTATAAGAGTGTCGAAAGTAATTCCGCTGCGGAACGTAATAATTTAAAAAGCAAAGAGAATAAGCTACACTGCATTACATTTATGGAGAATGTAGAGAAAACGGTAGATTAGCAGCCAGAAGATATGCTGTAAGATACCAAAATGCTTCTCTTCCTGACCATCCTTGCTTGTTTGGAAGGCATAACAAGAAGGGAAAGTTAAGGACAAAGAAGAAGTCAATGCCATCATGTTGAGGTTTTGTCGAGAGAGGCCATGGCTGAGTTCTTTAATTTCACACCCCGAAGTGAATAAATAAATAAGGTTCTGCTAAAAAGCATAAGTTCCTGCATTGAACCGGAGGCTCTCGTAACTGAACTTCGCCAATTAGAAAGTGACGGTCTGGAGTATATCGGGATCAAGCCTTTACTACGGTGAAGTTCAGACAAGGCTACCAATGTTCCTCGTAACATTATCGCCACTCATGAAAAAAAATACTCCTGGCAAATTTGTCAATTCAAGAGGCAGTACCTACGAGTTAACAAAAATTAAGTTGTAGAGGCAGTGTTTCAACCCCAGACCTGCGCATGTCACCCTACGCCCTTACCATCATAGTTTGAAAAACTAAAAAAAAAAATCGAAATAAAAAGTGGAAAATAGTAAAACAAAATTTTAAACATGTTTATATTTAAAACTGTACTAAATAGTAGAAACTAATTTTAATTGTTTCTATTTCAATGAATAACACTGGAAGTTCACTTAATTAATATGCTGCTCAAACTAAAATTAAGCATTGAGTAAAAATTAATTGTATTGTGGAATAATAGTTGATAGTTGGTGGATGTAATTAACATTAATCATTTAAATACGGAAATAGAAGGAATTATTATATATTTATAAAACATCCTCGCAGTGTAGAGAAACAACTTATTTTGTTTTTAATTTTTGAACGTTTTATATGCTGTACTCATTCACTTACATATTTTAAATTAACAATTATTATATTATTCCTTGCATAAAAAAATATTAAAAATGTAGTTATGCACTTCAAGGCAAGTTATTTTGTGTTATGAGTACTTGAATGAATGTTAAATAGTAAATGTCGGATTCTTTTAATATAATACTGATTTAAAAAACGTTTAAAATTCCTTTTTCAACCATTTGAATTTTGAAACTAATTATAATTAAGTTTTGGTTAGCTGCTCAGAATATGTTCCTCTAAATTTGTTATCCAAAATTACTTCATAGGTGATGCTAGTGCCAAACCAAATATATATGTACGTCATCACGTTCCATTTCATTAACAAATAAACAAAAACGTGACAAAAATAATACTGTGCCTTTTCTGTATGTATATATATTAAATATTACAGCAGTAATTTTTCACGAGGAAAATTGAAAAATGTATACATATGCATATGTAGATTTTATTTACTATGCGTATATGCATGTATGTATATTTAATTATTATAAATGAGACTGAGTAACAAATATTTAAGGTCATATTTAAATGATTCAAAGTGCCAAAAATGTAAACATTTTACATGGGGTGCTTTTCTTTTGATATGATTTTGTTCGTTCCAATGCTGCATATTTGGTGGAAATATCAAAAACAAACAATTTCCTGAAAACTTGGCCCCAAAGGAAATAATATAAATAAAGAGCTAATGCACCAAGAAACCATTCATTGAAAGCATTTCTGATTAAAAAAATCTTAGAACCAGAGAGGTTCTTACACTTTACTTTATTAGATCTGCATTCAATTTCTACAAAAGAAAAGTGATGTTACATGTGTATGTATATATAAGATATTCAGATGTTTTTTTATTTAAATTTCTAAGAACTCCCTTGAATTGAAAACTGACGTATTGCGTTAATGGATACGAATTATCATTATATTTTCAATTATTTATTTTTTATATATGAAAACAAAATATATTGTACTACTTTTAACAGAGGACTGGACCAAGAACATAATATGAATCGTAAATTCAGCCCTTTTCCAATAACGCAGCAGAAAGTCATCAACTTTTGACCAATGGACGATCCAGGGGGGGGGGGGCAGTTTCATATGAGCCAAAAAGTTTATGCAGTTAAATTGTATAAATAAAGATTTTATCTAAAGTTTGGTTAGTAATTTGACGAAATGTTCTAAAAAGTGGTTTGCTAACAAAAATAACTAAAAAACTTAAGTAATGCTTATTATTTTCTAATAGAAGGAGCAAATATTCTGGTTCTTAAAAAGGAACCTTGAATAAGAGATCGTCAAATTGATAATAAGTTTTCTTTAAATCCTGATCGCCTTCAATTACGTCTTAAGAATTCGTAACTCGTGAAAAACTTGATGTCGAGATTTTAATACAACATGACATTACGATGTTATAAAAGTCGAAAAAGGGTTTTTTTTTTCATTTTTTTAATACAAAAATTCGAAACTTTCCATATTTTTTTTTAATTTGACATATTTCGGTATTGATCCAGAAGAGTACCCTTCATAAAACCGTTATTTTGTTTAAGTTTCCAAGATTTTTATTATATTTTTTTTATTTAAAAAAAATATAGATTTTTGTTAACAAGACTCAATATCTCAGAGAGGATCGCCATGTAAAATGTAAATTTATAAGCAACTTAACAACTACACAGAAAATTTATCCCGATCTTTATATTTTCCAAAAAAAAGAATTAATCTAGTTTTTTCGAGAAATAAAATGGTATTTAAATTTTTGAGAAAAACTTATTTTGCAGACATATTTTTAAATCTTAAAATATAATAAATATTTTTAAACGGACTTTTACCAAGACATTAGTAAGTTCTAGCGACCCAGTCGTGCATTTTATTTTTTTCAAAATTGATTTTGTATTGCATACAAAAACTTTTGAATGCTCGAGAACTGAGATTTAAACACGAATTTCAATAATATAAATGTCCGACAGCAAAAGTGACATTTTTGTTAAACTGATGGCTATTTGAAAAACATAATAAACGTTTCATATCTATTGATATAAAAGCTCCAAATCTCTTGGAATTTGAAGTGAAAAGAGATTCTGAAACGAGTAATTTGAGAGTGCTACGTACTTAAATGCACCTATGTATATCCTTAAATTCAAGAACCAAACATTTTTTTCTCTACAATTTTTAAGTTTTGTTGACTCCTTTAAGATTAAAATATGTTCTTTCATCTACGAGTAAGCAGACAAATAGCGATTGTAATAATAGACTCCCGAAAATTTAATTCGAAAAAATTACGTCAAAAAATCAAGACAATTCTTCATATCAGATCCTCTCTCATTTTCTGGGTTTCTAAGTTTTTGTAGCGTTCTTCGCAATATTGAAAATGGAAAAAAAGAAAAGTAAATATTGTTTTTGAAAAAAGCTACGTTTCAAAACAATATCTTACATTTTTGAGTGAAATGACCCAAATACCCTCTTAACTATTGTGTTTTAGTTTTTGAATATGGCATGTTTAGAAAACTGTTGGAATCTTGGAATGCTTTCATATGTAGTGAGTCGTACAAATTAAAAAGTTAGACCATACTTTGATACAATTTTACAACTAAAGTTGTCACTTCAGCCCTTGAAATGTGAAATGAAAGGTTAGGCAACAGATGAAACCTCATCTATATGTTTAGTGTGTGGAAAAACCCGCCCGACCCCCCCACAAATTTATTTTATGAAACAATTTATTATTATAAATACTACAAACCAAAATATTTCGAAGTCCTTTTGAATGAATCAAATGTAGAAAGTATCTTTTGAAAGAAAATGACAAATCCAATTTAATCAAACAAACTTCAGTGTACATGAATCTTCCCACGTATTATTTATTGAGAAGTACCCGCTTTAAAATTAAAAAAAAAACTTGCTAAATTCCCAACCAGAAAATTCCAATTCCTTCTTACAATACGCATCTACTACGGAACAAACAAAACTAACTACAAGAGAAAAAGAGATGAAAAATAATTTTTTCTACGTAGTAAAAATAGTCTTCAAAATAAAAATACATCTTTACAAGAGTTTTCAGAGGAACAAAATTATATCCCGAACGCGAATACCTATGAAGAACATAGTAGGTAAATATTCTAGAACTGCAATAATTTGTATTGCCTTACTTTTGATTCTAATGCCCATGTTCTCCATTTCACTTATAGTGAATGCACTTTGCGAAAGTGAATTTGGGTGTCCAACAATTCGTTATCGTGAATTGGATTTTCGAACATGCAAATGGATGTTCTGTATTTCGGTTTGTTCCATTTTTTGAACGCATTCAAATCACATTTTTTCTTTCTGTGAATTGATCTTGATAGCTTCCTTTAGAACATTATAACATTTATTTTTTATTTATTTATTTTATTTTCTTCGTATTACCAAAGTAGAATAAAAAAATATATAATACATTTCAAATTTAAACATAACAAAATAAACTTAACATGATTTATAATATAATTTATTTAACAAATATTAAATTATCATATTAAAATGTTTTCCATTTGGTAAATAAGAAGGTGCAATCTGTTGCCAAAGGCAAGAATCGAAAGTACCGAATGAAATTCAAGATTTAAAAGGATATGACATAATTTGACATTAGAAGTGTTGAGAGGTGAACACTTGAAGAAATATATATACAAAAACATGTTTAAATTAATGAAGGAAAAAAAAAGTAAACTAAACACAAGATAAGAATCCTGATAATGTTATTGATTTCATATAAATCAAAGCTAAAAAGCCATTTTTTAATGTTTTTGTTAAGCATTCGTAATTCAAAAGGCAGTAAGTTAAAAAGTCTAGGTGCTATTGAGGAAAAGAAATTAAAAAATTGATTAGTATTAAGCGTTGGAATAATGGTAAGGTTTCTATCATTACTGCGTAAGGCGTTAGCTGGTATATTGTGACTTAAAAGATAACCACTTCTCACAAAAAATATTTTTAAAACTTTATAAAAATAATGGTGTTGGAGAGGAAGAATACCAGAGTTTACAAACAATGGAAAGCTATGCTCATATTTTCTTTTCTTTCAATGGTTCTAATTAAATTTTTTGCGTTACCAAAAGAGGTTGCCAAAGATTTTTGTAACAACCACCCCAACAGATTACACCGTATTGAAGTTTCGATTGTACTTACCAATATAGTAAATAGTTTCCATATATTTTCTACAACATAGTTTATCCAAATGAAACAAGATATAAGTGGTTGAAAGTAGGTTTTATGCTTGAGTGTGAATTTTCCAGTCCATTTTACTGTCAATGTTTATTCCAAGATATTTATAACCAGTAACTGGTTCAATAACAAAACAGTTTGAAGAGCAATTATTTAGCAACGAATTAGCTTGTATATCTGCGGAGGTAAAACAAAAGATACTACTTAGATCTTTTTGCAGTCATAACTATGC
Organism: Eupeodes corollae; assembly: GCF_945859685.1. Lineage (NCBI taxonomy): Eukaryota > Metazoa > Arthropoda > Insecta > Diptera > Syrphidae > Eupeodes > Eupeodes corollae. The sequence continues at coordinate 130,313,639 of NC_079147.1, forward strand.
TGAACAAGAAGAGGAAAATTCTTGTTTTATCACTAATAACTAGTTTATGTATGCCAAACCAATGTCTTAATAAATCTAAGTCATGATTAATGTCTGAAAACAAATTAAGCAAAGTGGGACTAGAATAAACACACGCTATATTATCAGCAAAGCCAACTACATTACCTTTCAAATTAAGGGTAAATATACTATTAATATAAATAAGAAAAATATTAGACCTAATACAGAACATGACTCCTATGTTAATATTTTTTACTTCACTAAAGTTGCCACCTATTTTGACAATCTGTTTTCTATTTTTAAGGTAAGAACAAAACCATTTTAGCATAAAGCCTCGGAATCCAGCTTTCTCTAACTTTTTTTATAATATTTCAAGGTCGACTGTATCGAAAACTTTTTTTATGGCGATATATAACACGTTAATTTGTTTTGGTTCAAACTTCCATAAATTAGACTAAAGTGGGGCTTAAAGCGCATCTTCCGTCGATTTTCCAGCTCTAAACCCAAACTGCTTATCATTGAAAAACGAAATACTCTCTAAAAAGCTCATCACTCTTGATTTCACAACTTCTTTAAAAAAAATTGAAAAACTGGTAAAACAGAAATAGGTCTATAATTAGAAATACTTTTTTTATACCCTTTTTTAAAAATTGGAGTAATCTTAGCTAGTTTTAAACTATAACTAAAAAAAAAAAAATTATCAAAAGCAAGACTAGGATCAGAAATAGTAGCTACTCTTGACCAATTTTACATAAGAAGAATAGAATTCAGCTTCACCAATTCAAATTCTGTTTCCTAAGTTCCAATAGTTCATGTTCATTATAATTAAAAAATAAGGACGTCATATGATGATCAGAAATCTTAAGGGCAGCAACTGAACTAATAAGAGTTAAATTACTTTTAAGATCAATTCTAGCTAAAATGTGATCGATACATGTTTTAGATGTAGAAGTTATTCTAGTTGCAACATTAATGCACGATATTAAACCATGAGCAGTAATTATCTACTACAAACGTATTAGATATTAAACCAATATTTATATCGCCAAGAATGAACAAGTGCTTTGCATTATTAATGTTTAGTAATGAATTAAGTTCCTCGATGTAAACATCTTCATTGAATTTATGAAATCTGTAGAAAAAATGCGATGCGTTGCTTCTCCTTCTTCCTTTCTTCTTTGCTTAATATAAAATTACTTTATTTATCAAAACAATTCTACATAATTTTGACACACTTACATTGTGTCAGGTTAATCCAATATATTTGATTTTTCTCGCAAAATTCGTCTTCTAATTTTTTCTCTTGAATTCAGCTTACTTTTTATCACTAAAAATTGCCAAAAATATTGCATCCATCTCCAAAACAGCAAACATTTTACTTCAGAAACAAAATACAAATAGATGAGTTCTAAAAATTCGAAGCAATTCCGAAAGTCGATCGAATTGAAGAACATGCAATTTCATTTCACGTGAAATTGAAAAGTGATTACAATCAAGATACGAAAATAAAAACATTAAAAATTGCTAGGAGAAATTCATTGAAAAGTTTTTCATTTTGTCGTTTTCTACACTTTGTCTCTATTCGTTTAAAACCACTTTAGTTTTTTAAACATTATAAAAAAAATATTTAACAAAAATAAGAAGAAATCTTTTCCACTGTAGTTATCTAAAAAAGGTAACACATTTGTTATAATGAATTGCATTGTTAAATATATTCGGCAACATTGAGGATATATGAAATATTAAATATACTTGTTTTTACTTTGAAAACTTAAAAAAAATAATTTCTTGATTTAACGAGGCAAAGCTTGAATAACTGCACATATTGATTTTGAAAAAAGATAAGTTTGGTTTCGTCATTCCTTGTTATGTGTCTACGTGTTGAGAAAAAAAACCCTTTTATTAATGTTGTGGTGAACAATTTAGATAAGGGTTAGTTACTTTATTTTGAAAATGATTACGGGAATACATAAGCCGTCGCAGCTATAATTAATAAATAAGGTGGCGCAACAGTCCGTTGAGAACTAGGGCCTAGTGATTTACAACTCTCAACCATTCCTGTGTGCGAGTACAGTTGTCAGGTATGGATTGGACCTACAGTTTTGAGCCGAATAAGAACAGCTTATTTGAGAAGCAAAGACTCTTGGAGGATTTGTTAATTCCTCGTAAGAGGCAGTACCCGTGAAAAAAACTTTGGATGGCACTGGCAGGGATCGAACCCATGATCTCTGGCATGACAGTCCAACTCACTTATCGTCATGCCATGGGTACTACTGGCCGCCGCAGCTGGCTCAAATAACATTCTAGACGTGGAAACCAATTTTCGAATTTCGACCACTTTATGCAACAATTGTGGCGCGCCATTAAATTAATTGCGTCATTCGCTATATGGCATCTACAGTCCCTGGCCATAATATTAAACGCACTGCAGAATTTTTGTAATTATTAGATTATACGCAATATTTTTAACGTTCAAGAATGGATGTATAGTTACATTTTTGTGCAAGATGGAGCTCCATGCCACACAGTTCGGTCTATAAAAACGTATAAGGAAAGAAAACATCCCTCTGTTGGACTAGCCGGGAAACAGCCCTGATATGAACCCAATTGAAAACGTGTGGGAGCTGATGAAGAGGGATGTAGCTAAACTTGCGGGAACTTATTGAAAGACTAATTCACATGTGGAATCACCACCCACAAGTGTATTGGCAGTATGCTGTAAAGTATTGAGGCTCTTATTGAAGCAAAAGGAGGTTCAACAAAGTATTGAAAAAAATTACAAAAATAACAACAAAAAAACTAAAAATATTAATTTAAAAAAAATTCTTTAAATCTGTTGCTTTATTTCTAGGAAGAAGTTTATATTCTGCATACCATATAATTTGAATATATTACAATATTCGAAAACCTAATTAAAATAGATGGAAATTAAGATTTTGCATAATATCTAAAGTGCGGCTAATAATATGGCCAGGGTCTGTAGTACCCCCACCGCCCGTTTTTTAGCCTTAATTGCAGACATAAAATATCATTAATCTCGGCTCTATGAAGTTCAATATTGAATGTAACATTAAAGTAATAAAATAATCACAAAATGTTGAGCACGAAAAATTCCAACCTTTTTTTTCAAGAGGGAGATATCCTTTATGAAAAACTAAGGCAAGTTGATTTAGGAAGCTATATCCAAGTCAAAATGAGTCTTATCATTTATTATGTTTAGCTAATAAAATGTATTTTAAATGTACATATATTGTAAATATAGGGTTTTTCGATAAGAGCGTTTGCTGTGTGGCACTTAGCGCCGCCGCGCCACCGGCCGTCTTACTGGAACATGTCTAGGTCTATATAGTTCAATTTGGCCCATTAGAAATTAGTTATCATCGTTATGAAGCGCTCGATGTTGACGGTGACCGCCTCATTAACGTCGTCTTCAAAAAAGGACGAACCACTTACACCGCCGCCCCAGCCCAAAATCCACACCAAACGGTAACTTTTTAATTTCCCATAGGAAGTTATTTTTATGGCTCCGATTTGTCAAATTGAAAATTTTTACTTTTCTCGACGTTTCAAGATCACTAGAGTCGAAATAAAAGATTTTTGGAAAGATGTCTGTGCGTGAGTGTGTATGTTCGTTCGTACGTCCGTACGTTCGCGACATTTTTTTCGTCGTCCATAACTCAAGAACCGGAAGAGATATCGATTTCAAATAAATTTTGTTATACAGATAATAAGGCAGAAAGAGCTCTCAAGCAAAATGCTAGGGTGGCTTTTTTACCTTAGGAGTTTGAAAAAAAGGTGAAAATTTTGGTTAACCCTAAATATCTTACGAACCAAAAACGCTAGAGACTTGAATTAAATTTTATATAATATATTGTAATGTGATATCAAAGAAGTATATTTAAAAAAAATCCATTTAACGTTTTTTTTTTATAAATCAAAAACACTGAAACAAAAATTTGTCACCTCCAAAATTTTACGAGCAAAATATGATTTCATCTCCAAAACAATTTTGTGCAACGAAGAATAATGTTTTTGAAATCTGATAAAATTTTGAGAAAAATTTTTTTGTAAAAAAATAAAATCTAAAAAAAACATTACTCAAAGTTGGTAAAAATTTGTATCGATTCAAATATCTTTTCAAAAATTGTAGATATTGGCTTTAAACTACTTTTAAAAAATTGAACTGACAGTTTTTATACAAAAAATTAAAAACCTAAAAAAATTAACAAAAGTTGGTAAAAATTGATTTTCGACTCTAATATCTTTTCAAAAATTTTAAATATTAGCCTTAAACTAATTTCATCTTATAAGAAATATTGTTTTCAACATTCGATAAAATTTTGAAAAAAATCGAATTGACAGTTTTTTTTTTTCAATTTTTTTCAAAAAAATAAAACTCTAAAAAAAAACAATACTAAAACTTGGTAAAAATTTACTTTCGACTCAAATAGCTTTTAAAAAATTTAAAATATTTGCTGCAAAATTATTTTATTTCACAGAAAATATTGTTTTCGATATTCAGTAATTTTTATTTAAAAATCTAATAGTCCGTTTTTTCATAGAAAATAAAATCTACAATAAATAGTACGCAAATTTGGTAAAAATTGATACGAGTACAATAGTACTATATGTACTTTTAAGCAAGGCAAATCGACAGACAGGATGGGAAGTTATCAGTGTGGGTCGCATCCCAGCATCTTTTTGAGATTGCATTATCACCTGGTTAGCTTCGCGTGGGTTGGTGTCGTCCCATATACTGCAATTTTGCTTGTTAACACAGTCATTGATCTAAAAATGCGCCTCGTCAATGAAGATGATTTTTCGCCTAAAATTGGGTTCCTCTTCCATACGATTTGAAGCTCAGTCAGCGAACAAACGGCTTTGTCTATGGTCATGAACTTTGAGCTCCTGGGTCAGTTGGATCTTGTAGGAATGTAGGCTCAAGTGCCGATTGTTTGATTGTTTACTGAACCGGTCGTCTCAAATTTGGCCACCAAACATAAAAGAAACGACTGTGAAGGGCCACCACGTCTACTGTAAAATAGCAACGTTTGCGTTAACGAACACTCATTTTGATAAAAAAGCTTTATCATTTAAACGTGCTGTTCAATCATGTAACTTGCCATGAGGATTTGACATAACCAACTGAATAATAAACAAAAGATTTGACAGATCCCACCAAAACAAATAGGCCGCCACGGGGTGCCAAAATCAAGATATAATCAAGAATAAGGAATAGCTTGTAAATAAAATTGTATGAGGACAACTCATTATCATTATCGGATTTTTACGTTTTTAGGTGAACTCATTTATTTTGAAGGCAATATGTTCCATAGTGTTCTATTTATAATTTTAACAACATACCTTATTCCTCATATTCCTTGTCCAGCTCTCAACCACCTACTGATTTCAATCCAACTTGCAAATTTTAAGGCTACGCTGTTTACAAAGATTAATGAAGAGTACTTAGCTTAACAACAACTTTCGACCATTAAGTTTTCACCAATTTTGTTTGTTCGAAACGAAGACTGGGATGCAAGTATGACTGAAGAGTTGCTTATTCAAAAACATACGTTGCATTACGTTATTTGCTTCCTGAAAGTATAAAAACAAAAGAAATTAATAATAAAAAGGGTTATTTGGTTAAACTTTAAAAGAAAAAGTAGTAATTTAATTACTTTAGACCAAAACCGAAAATAAAAACTTCATTGTAGTGCATTTTTAACTAATTAAATAAATTACATTTTTATATATCTAGCAATTTCACTTAAAATCAATACAGCACGCATCATAAGACATCTCATAATTTAAGAAAGAACTCTTCCCAAAAAATTGAAATACCTGGAATCTCCATTTCGGAACTGATATTGCTTTGCAGTGTGATTCAGAGCGCTTTTTAATTATTTTAACTTGCGTAATGAAAAAAAGTATTTTTGAATAGGTTCGTTGGTTTTTGAGAAAACTTAAAAAGGAAATGAAATAACTTTTTTATTGGAGTATTCTTTTGGAGCAATACAAAAATATTTGTATTTTGTGAAAAGAGGCCAAGTTAAGAAAAAAAAAAATAAATAAAACTTTAAATATACATATATCGGTTTGTTTTTCAGACGATTCGAATTTTCTTTTGAAAAAAAAACTTCCAAGCGTTTATGAAGACGAGAAACGTGATTCTTTCTTTGCTTGTCTTTCGGCCAGGAGCTGTCGATTTCTTAAAAGCTACAAGGGTTCCGTTAGAAATAAGTCGGTAGAATAACCCAGACTCATTGGCGTTATAAATTTGATTTGGAGTCAATCGAGATCTGTGACCTTTTCCTCAAATTTAATCAAGAATAGATCTACAAGCTGCGGTTTGTTTGAAAGTTTTTCTCCAAAAATTTTCAACAGGCCAATTCCGCGTCTTTTCTTAAAATTTATCATCCAACCATTGCTCGCATTAAAAGATCCGGGCCTTTCTTTAGTTTTTTAATCCAATGAGCACGCCTTTGTTTTTAGGACCTCTCTGGAAATTGGCACATTTTGCTTTCTTTCGAGAACTTACTGTACATGAATATACACATGAACATGTGAGTTACAGAAACAAAGAGATGAGGTGAGATTTTTCTTTTTTCTATTTTCACAGTTCTCTTTTGTTTGTTTTCGCATATTCAAATTTACCGTAGATTGCTGAATTGACTTTTGAAACTGTCAAAATTGAATTGAAAATACTAAAAATAATGATTTTGAATGAGTTCCTAACCTTTAGACCGAAGACATAGGGTCATGCTCCTCGATAAGTTCTGATTTTATCTTGCTAAATTTAACTTCAGTTAATGTATTTCATAGACAATTTAAACCCATTTCAAAATGATAATCTGGAGTCTAAAAATAAACACGACGAAAACTATGTTCAAGCTGTTTCTACGTCAAAAATAAAAAACTGATTGAGTAAATTAAGTTACGAGACATTTTACTCGTATTTGAAAATTTAAAATCAAAAATTTGAATGTCAAACGACTTTCGATATTTTGCTGGATGTTGGAATGCTACCAACTAACAACAAAGGAAAGCTCTACTTCACCCTATTGGACTCCTTTGAAATACGAGTAGATGAGTACGATTTGTATGAAAGGTATCCATTCGAGAAAAAAAAAATGTCAAGTTTATGATTGACCTTCGAAATATTATACATAGATCGAAATTCAATGAAATGTTTGGTAATATCTCTCCAAGTTTTAAAACCACCGCCTTCATAAAATTGTTCTACAGCAAACAAAATAGTTTAAAGGGTTCCAGAGATTTTAGATCTAAAGCTTACGCAATTTATTTTGTTACCCTCTACAAGCCATTTTGTATAGGTTTAAGTGAAATTTTTCAAAATTGTAATAGAATATGCCTTAAACTTGTTTTTAACTAAACAGAACTGGCAAATTCTTTATGAGTAGCAGGTTTGTCTAACTTAATTGTTCATTTAGACTCCAGTTCAAATTGAGACGGGGTTAAAATGTTTAAAAATATTGAATTTAGGAGACATCACGTAACTTTTATTATTAATTTGATTCTTGTTCTTGAAAAATATGGAAAAAACGCGACAAAGGCAAATAGGGTTGCGGTTTTTGATTTGATATATTCTTGTGTCACAATTCAAGTGGTGAAAAAAGTTAAGTTTTAAGTTTTTTTTTTTTTAATTTACAGTTAAAAGTAATATAATTAAACCGAACAATTTTTCGATGTTTTGATATTTAAATGTGTCATAAGTGGCCGTGAGATCGTTTCAAAAACTAGTACAACCCCAAAACCCCTACATGCGTTCGCCCTTGACGGTTAAGCAACCTCAACTCCATCCTAAATTGAAAAATTTTTCAATTTTTTCTTCTTTCGATGAATAAGTACCGACCAATGAAAAAAAGTATTCCTTTTTCAACTTCCAAACTCCCCACTGCAATATTTTTATAAAATTGGAGAGTTTGTTGCTGTGTGCAAAAAAAAGTTCTTAAAAAAAGGTAACATACATTGTTATAACAAAGAAAATACCATCTTTCGCCACATTTTGCCACGGGACTCACTGTCGACATGAAATTCGCGAAGTGCCAGCTATTATTATTTCGTTTGTAATAAAAATACCTGTGAATACGTTATTGAAGGTAAATTAATAACATCTTAAAATTAGGGACATATTAACTTCCCATAGGAAGTTATTGTAATTGGTCCAATTTGTTTAATTGAAAATTTTGACATTTATCGACGTTTCAAGAGTCGAAATAAAAGGTATTTAGAGAGATACATGTGCATGGGTGTGTGCGTACGTTCGGGAATCTTTTTTCTTTATCCATAGCTTAAGAACAAGCGCAGATATCGACTACAAATAAATGTTTCGACTACCTATAACATCTTTTGAAAAACTTAAAACATATGTACATATCTTAAAAAAAATATTGTTCAATATATCATTCAATTATAAGTTGACGTTTTTAAAAAAATCTTAAACAAAACGTTAATAAGAGTTGGTATAGAGTGAAGATGAAGTAATTTTCGACTAAAATATATGTTCAAAAATTACAGATTATGCCTTAAAACCAATTCTATCTTATAAGAAAGATTATTTTCAACATTCTTTTCAAAGTTAAGAAAAATTGGCTTCAAACTATTTTTATCTCATAGAAAATATTGTTTTCGGCAATCCAACAGCCAGTTTTGTCATAAAAAATTAAAATCTACAAAAAAATGGTACGCAAAATTAGTAAAAATGTATGTTTGGTTCTAGATATATCGTGTATAATAGAATATATTGACTTCAAATGAATTTAATTTTTCTAATTTGTATTTGTTTATATAAGAAAAAAAAACTTAAAGGAAATGCTACTAAAATTATTTAAAATTGGTTTTCGATTAAAAATCTAAAATAGATTTTGAAATCAAACTATTTCATCATAATGCAATACCTTTCTTAACAGAATAACTTTTAAGCAAGACAAAACAACAGACGGGATGGGAAGTTATCAGTGTGGGTCGCATCGCAGCCTATTTCTGATTGTTATTTTTGCGGGGTTTTTATTTAAAAATTAATAAGCAAGCAAATTAAATAACAAGCATACGTAAGCCCCAACACCAGTCGCATTTGTACCGACAGTGCCCGCCAGTTCATCGAAGTTGAAAGATTGTTTATTGGTTCAACAACGAACCACCAACGAGGAACCCGACGAACTCGACAATACTAGTACGGACGATATCCTTATTGACTAGACCTACACTCTCTTTTATATGAATTAGGGCCAGGTGCACTATGATTATTACAATAATATTCCTTTCCCCTAAAATACAGTTTTAGTTAAATTGTTACCTCTTGTGGTTTTGAAAGAAATTTACTCATTTATTTACTTTTAACCACCTTTAATGCAGGCTACAAATTTGTTCCGCTGGATTTTTGTATTCACCTTTTTTCAAACGTTGTTATGGAATGTCAAAAATCGACATTGATATCGTGCCGACTAAATAAGGTATAAAGTCCAACAGACCAAGAAAATCAGTTTTTGGCAAGTATTTCGCGATAAATTGCTCAGAGGTTATGATACAAACTGTTTATAGTGAAATCTTTCCAGAAAAAATTGCTTTTGCATTTTTCTAAATCTACTATATTATGACGCGTTTTTCTTACATGGTTTCTCCCGTAAAAATATCTATTAAGTAGCACCCGGATTCTCATGCTCTAAAAAATACGAAATATGCACGAAATATAATAAAAGCTTATTTATATCATCAAATTCACTGACTCTGACACTGTTCAAAATACTTTCCATAATACAGCACTGCATTTAACCATGTTCCCCATCTTGTTATAAAGGGCTGAGGTGGAAGAGCAGTTTCCGGATATTGTTCTTTAATCGCTTCTACTCGTGACGGAGCTTTTTTAAAAAATGTTCTCATTTGATACAATTGTCATAAAGGTATTGATCTTTGAAATTAGATCTTATTTCTTTTGCAACTCTGTGAAGTCCACGAACCTGGCAGGTGACATGAATTATTTTTGGATACAATATTTTCCGTGTGTGTGCTGTTTTCACCATATAGTTAGCTGCATCTGCTTAAAACAGAAGGCTTTTATTTTTTGTCAATATGTTCTCCAAAAAGGTTAATAGATTCGTTTGAAGCTCGAGCGATTGCAGCGTGGTATGTTTTTTGTAGCTTAATAACAATGGCCAATTTTTTTTGCTAATATCCTCATCTTGATTTAAGAAACCTACAACTCCATTTGCTATAATCGACCCTCTATATGAATGGTTTCATCAATGGAAACTCGAAAACACGAGTAAACACTTTGTCAAAATAGTTTTTTTTATTGTAGATACATCGGGTATAATTTCTTTTGTGTACTTTAAAAACAAAATCTTTTAAATATGTGTTGTTAAGTTTTTCTAAAGGGATGTCGTCAGCAACGAACGATTCACATAAACCGAAGAATAATTTACTATACCTTTGCTGGGTAATAAAAAGAGTTGTTGAAGTGAAGTTTTAGATATTCGTCCATAAAGTTCGACGTGTTTTTTTTACTTTTGATGTGCTGATCCACTAGAAATTGTTTGTGGAATGCAATTCCTTGGTAGCATATTTTTCAAAACAAAATGCTGCTGTCTGTTTTGAACACCTCTGAATTTTCCGACACATATTTTCGCAATTAAATAAACGTTTTATTTTTTTTTCTTTAATTGAAAATCCTTACCTGTTGACATAAACACAATTTTATTGTAATTCGATCTGCCTTAAATAGCTACCCGTTTAAGTTTGAATTTTGAAATGTATAAGCAAAAAATGACATTGAACAGCCGAAATTGTTAAATTGAATTTTAGTGCTGACAATAATATATTTGTATGTGCAAAAATATGCGCCAACGATTCAATGCCATTCCAAAGTAAATTATGCATTTGCATCGAAATCCGACCTCTGCTAATAAGAGTTTTTTTTTTGTTAAAAAGGAAATAAGGAATACTGGAAAATTCCTTCATCATCTTCAGAAGAATGAAAAAGTAGGTGGAAGTAATGAAAATTTCACATTTGGATTGTCAGTAGTTGTTTATCAAAAATTCGGATTTTGAATCACCGTAGATTGCTAGTAAAAAATGTATTCCAGGATTAACAATGAAATTTCGAAAGCAATTCATTTGTTGCAATATTTCTGCAGAATTTTTAAAATCTGGTCTTTTCTCAAACATCTTTATGATTCTCAATGCAATTTTTTTTGTAAAGTTTAGTACGGGAGATCAGATTTGACGAAATCATTTGTACAAAGATGTTTTTTGTTACGATAGTTTCATTATTAAAATAAACTATAATTAATTAAAAATTAAAATTCAACTTTTGTTTGAAAATATTTTTTACCTTTACATTTTTACCTCAACCATTATCTTATGAACAACAATTGAATGTATGTTTTTTTTTTTGAGATTTAAACACAACTAGTCTTAGCGTTTGTTTAAAATCGTATATACCTATGCATTTATTATTAAATAGCGTACATATTATGTATATTATAAATACATACAACCAAAAAGATACAGTCAATAACAAGTTTGTAGAAAATAAAAGGTCTACAAAACTATATACGCATGTATGTAATATCACTATATTTTGGAAATGGAAACCTTTTTTATCAATTTTAATTGAACTAACAATCAGAACTATCTAAACTATAACTAAAATTAATATAATAACAAAAATTATTTCTACATCAAATTACAGATTGACTTTTTGCTCCAATTGTTATTATTGTGATTGGGGCGTGATAAGTATGTACAATTACAAATTAGGTATAAAAACCACCCACATTTCTTATTTCTTATAGCTATTATATTTTCAGGGCAACAGAATAATTATATTCACAGAGTTGTCAAATGATCAAAAATTAACTAAAATGTTCACTTTTTTACTTCAAATAATTAACACCTAGATACAAAGTAAAGTTTAAGAGCTTCACGGTTGCTTATGAAACAATTTACCATCCCATAAGAAGGTAACCCATTTGTAACTACTTATTAACTTCCCATAGGAAGTTATTGTAATGGGTCCGATTTGTCAAATTGAAAATTTTGACATTTCTCGACGTTTCAAGGTCCCTAGAGTCGAAATAAAAGATTTTTGGAAAGATGTCTGTGTGTGCGTGTGTACGTACGTTTGTACGTCCGTACGTTCGCGACGTTTTTTTCGTGCTCCATAGCTCAAGAACCAGAAGAGATATCGACTTCAAATAGATTTTGTTATACAGATAATAAGGCAGAAAGATGCAGAAAGGGCTCTCAAGAAAATTGCGTGGGTGGTTTTTTTACCATAGCAGTTTGAAAAAAAGGTGAAAATTTTGGGTAACCCTAAATATCTAACGAACCAAAACCGCTAGAGACTTGAATTAAATTTTATATAATATATTGTAACGTGATACCAAACAGATATATTTTTTGAAAAAAATCAATATAACGTTTTTTTTATAAATCAATAAAACTAAAAAAAAAATTGTCACCTCCGAAATTTTATGACCAAAATATGATTTCATCTCTAAAACAATTTTGTGCAAAGAAAAATAATGTTTTCGACATCTGATAACATTTTGAAAAAAATCGATTTGACAGTTTTTTTTATAAAAAATAAAAACCTAAAAAAAACATTACTCAAAGTTGGTAAAAATTGAATATCGATTCAAATATCTTTTCAAAAACTTTAAATTTAGGCTTCAAACTTATTTCATCTTATAAGAAATATTGTTTTCAACATTTTGAAAAACGTTGAGAAAAATCGAATTGACAGTTTTTTTTACAAAAAATAAAAACCTAAACAAAAATGTATAAAAGTTGGTAAAAATTGATTTTCGACTCAAATATATCAAAAATTCAAAACTTTGAGATATTGGATTTAATTTACTTTTATCTTTCAAAAAAAATAGAATTGACAAATTTTTTACAAAAAATAAAAAGCTAAAAAAAATGTGTAAAAGTTGGTAAAAATTGATTTTCAACTCAAATATCTCTTCAAAAATTTTAAATATTGGCTTTCAACTAATTTTATCCTATAAGAAATATTGTTTTCAACATTTGGTAAATTTTGTAAAAAATCCGAATTGACAGTTTTTTTTTTACAAAAAATAAAACTCTAAAAAAAAACAATACTAAAACTTGGTAAAAATTGATTTTCGACTCAAATATATTTTCAAAAATTAAAAATATTGGCTTCAAACTTATTTTATTTCACAGAAAATATTGTTTTCAATATTCAGTAATTTTTATATAAAAATCCAACAGTCCACCTTTTCATAAAAAATAAAATCTACAAAAAATAGTACGCAAATTTGGCAAAAAATGATACGAGTACATATAGACAAACTTTTAAGCAAGACAAATCGACAGACGGGATGGGAAGTTATCAGTGTGGGTCGCATCCCAGCCTCTTTTTTTATTTTGAAATACAAATATTCTTGAAACAGTTTTAGTTCGTCTCCTAATACTTTAAAAAATCTAATATTGTGCAAATTTCATACAATTGAATACAGACAGCTATTAAGTGTTTTTAGTTTTGTTGGCATTCACCTTGCTTTACTTTTGGTCTATCCGAGCAAAACCCGATTAAATTTGTATAATGAACGATCACTTTATCTAATTTTCTTTAATTATAGTAAAAATGCCTTTTGAGGAAGAATCTTTTATTTCCACAATACATAAAAAGATGTCCAAAATTTTGAATTGATTTTTCATAAAATGTCACCACAAAAGGTACACATTTTGTCATAGAAACAACTGAAGATTTATCTACTTTGTCTGAGAGAAGACTTGGTTTGTCTTAGTTTCATTGCAATTCCTTTATCTCTTCAGAAAATCCATATCCTTTAGTGAAATCTGTAGATTATGTTCTGCAATAAAAGCCAAGGACTTAAGAATAACATTTGCAACGTTTTAAGCATTATATTTGTTTGGGCCTTTCAAAAGCATTCTCGAGTTTGATTTTATTTTTCAATTCTAAGAACTCCTTTTTGTGGAGATTTCCTTCTTGCTATCTTTCGAAAATATAATTCTTTTTTGTTATAAATGCAAAACGTTTGGTTTTTTTCCATCTAATGATATTACTTATATCATGTCAAAAATTAAAAAATCACCCGAAGTGTGTTAAGAAATTAGCTGAGTTTCACCTCTTCACTTAGCATTTCAACGCATCTACTTTGAAACCTGACGTTAATGGCCGAATTGACTTGTTCCTTACTTCTTTCGTAAAATACATTCATGGTTCGACGAGGGAACCACTTTAGCGCAAACATAAATGGCTAAAGTGTCAGTAATTTAAGAATGTCAGTTGTTTTAATATGAAAAGGAGATACACAAATTTTACATAAACTGTCTAATTTTGTGTGTCTCCTTATAAATGGAAAGAGTACACATAAAGTCCCTGGGCCTATTATTAGGCGCACTTTAGATTTTATGCAAAATCTTAATTTCTAGCTATTTTAATCAGGTTTTCGAATATTGTAATGCATTTAAATTATTTTGTATGCAGAATTTAATCTACTTCCTAGAAATAAAGCAACAGATTTAAAGAATTTTTTTTTAAATTAATATTTTCAGTGTTTTTGTTGTAATTTATTGTTTTTTTTCAATATTTTTTTTCAATATTTTGTTGAACCTCCTTTTGCTTTAAAAAGAGCCTCAATTCTTCGCGGCATGCTGTCAGTGCATGATTTGACTGCTTCCTGCATTTATGCGTGGTGATTCCACAAGTGAATTACTCGTCCAACAGAGGGATGTCTTCTTCCCTCAAAAAAGTTTTAATGGACCGGACTGTACGGCATGGAGCTCCATGTTGCATACAAATGTAACCATACATCCATTCTTGAACGTTTAAAATATTGTGAATAATCTAATAATTATAAAAATTCTGCAGTGCGTCTAATAATATGGCCAGGGACTGTATATGCAAACATTATGCATGTTTAATTGTGTGCAATATGCAATATTGTTATATAAGTGGGTAGGTAGTGGCTGGATATGGTCATGAATGAATAAATGCATTGTATGGATAAGCAGATAAATTGGTATGTGGTTTTTGCAATTCAGTTTGAAAAATGTACCTACCAAAACAAATGGTAAGAAGAGGCTAAGATACTTCCCACACTTATAACTCCCCATCCGGTGTGTTGGTCTGTCTAATCTTTCCTTGTTCTCCTATAACACTTGTGTCGAAAACAATTTCTTATCAGTTGTTGTTGATTTTTAAGGTCTTTGTGCTTTGTAAAAAACTAACTTAATTTTAGCAACAATATTTTGCATATGATATTATAAGTTTTGGATAAATATCTGTTTTTCTTTTCAAGTGGAAAATCATTTTTTACCAATTTCGGAAACTTTTTTTATATTCTTATATATTACAAAAAAAGAGATACAGATTTGATTTGGAGATTTATCTTACGTTGACAACAAAATTTAGCATAGAATGACATCATTTTGAAATCAGTATCTTCATTTAATCACGAGATATCGAGAATCGAACATCAATGCTTACCAACTTTGTGTATTTTTTAAATATTTTTTTGTATAAAACTTACTGAATTAAAAGTATAAAAACAAACAAATCAATTTTTGAAAGTCCTTTCAGCATATTTCTATGTTATTATCTTTATACCAACATTTATTTGAAGTCGATACCTTTATTGGTTCTTCAGAAATAGACGATGAAAAATGATATCCCGAACGTATGCACACACGCACGCACAAATAGACATCTAAAATTCTTTAATTTATGTTCTAGGGACCTAGAAACTTTCAGAAATTTTAAAATTTCAGTTCGGCAAATCGGGCCGATTGCAAAAACTTCCTTTAAAGGGTAGGTACATAACTCAAGAATTTTTACTAGTAGGACATAGTCCCACTTCCAGCGAGTTGATAGGTTGAATGCATTTTTCTAGGACTTTAAATGCATAATGACATTGAGTTATCGATTTTAGAATATAGAATAGAATAGAGTTGTCCCGTTTTGAGATTGTCAAAGAAGTCATTCATCCTCTTAATGTTGAGACTGAAATTTTCTTTTCCGTTCCGTTCCAATTTGTGCCAATCAACAACATCATCTACGATTGAGATTATATGTTTGAGCAAAATAGTTCAAACACTTTTGAACATGTGGAGTAAGAAAACTTTGACTTTCTATCTTGGTGAATGGTTAATCAATCTTTTGATTGTATGACTAATTTTTTGTCCATCGACTGTACTTGCCGGAAAGCAGTTTTTTGATTTTTAGGCAAACTAATGTGTTGTATCGGTAAAACGTGCTTAACGATGGCAGCTATAAGGTAAATGCCGAGCTCAACAAGAAATTAAAGCATGCTGAAGACTTAAAGACAAATTCTAGAAGTAAATCTTTTTCCGTAGGTCTATTCGCCTTGTGGAAAACTTGGGAGGTGATAAAAAATATTAAGTAATCCGAGAATTCCACCATTTGCTTCTTGAGTTATTTCTTCACCCAATTTCGACAGACAGATAGATCTTACTTTAATGTCTTTGACAATTTGACATGAAAATGTTATTCGCTCATTGAGCCGTGAGCATAAAATGTCCGTGCTTGACATAAATTGGTCTTCGATGACTAGATAGCAATTTAAAACAGAAAAAAGAGGCTGGGATACGACCCACACTGATAACTTCCCATCCTGTCTGTTGATTTGTCTTGCTTAAAAGTTTGTCTATATGTACTATTGTACTCGTATCAATTTTTATTAAATTTGCATACTAGTTTTTGTAGATTTTATTTTTTATGAAAAAACGGACTGTTGGATTTTTATATAAAAATTTCTGAATATCGAAAACAATATTTTCTGTGAAATATTTTTAATTTTTGAAAAGCTATTTGAGTCGAAAATAAATTTTTACCAAGTTTAAATATTGTTTTTTTCTTAGAGTTGAATGTTGAAAACAATATTTCTTATAAGATAAAATTAGTTTGAAGCCAATATTTCAAATTTTTGAAGAGATATTTGAGTCGGAAATCAATTTTTACCAACATTTGTTAAATTTGTTTTAGGTTTTTAATTTTTTGTACAAAAACTGTCAATTCGATTTTTTTCAAAACTTTACTGAATGTTAACAACAACATTTTTTGAACGATTAAAATAAATTAAAGCCAATATCTCAAAGTTTTGAAAAGATATTTGAGTCGAAAATCAATTTTTACCAACTTTTATTAATTTTTTTTTAGGTTTTTATTTTTTGTAAAAGAACTCTCAATTCAATTTTTCTCAACATTTTGCAGAATGTTGAAAACAATATTTCTTATAAGATAAAATAAGTTCGAAGCCTAAATTTTAAGTTTTTGAATTTTTACCAACTTTGAGTAATGTTTTTTTTAGATTTTTATTTTTTATAAAAAAAAACTGTCAATTTGATTTTTCTCAAAATTGTATCAGATGTCAAAAAAAATTATTTTTCTTTGCACAAAATTTTTTTGGAGATGAAATCTTATTTTGGTCGTAAAATGTTGGAGGTGACAAATTTTTTTTTCAGTTTTTGTGATTTATAAAAAACCCGTTAAATTGATTTTTTTGTTTTAAATACTTCTTTGATATAACGTTACAATATATTATATAAAATTTAATTCAAGTCTTTAGCGTTTTTGGTTCATAAGATATTTAGGGATAACCAAAATTTTCACTTTTTTTTCAAACTCCTATGGTAAAAAAAACACCCACGCCATTTTTTTGAGAGCCCTTTCTGCATCTTTCAGCCTTCGATATCTCTTCTGATTCTAGAGCTACACGCACTCACCGACATGTTTCTAAAAATCTTTTATTTCGACTCTATGGACCTTAAAACGTCGAGAAATGTCAAAATTTTCAATTTGACAAATCGGACCCATTACAATAACTTCCTATGGGATGTTAATAAAACTAGGCGACCTGTACTGGTCTACGCAGTTTGTATTTAATTCTATGAGTCATTAAAAAATAAATATAGATATATTATTTTTTTAATTGGTTTTTAAGACTTTCTTACTTAAGGTGGCGCTACAGTCCGGGGCGGACCTGGGCCTCAACCAACATGCGTCTCCAGCCAGCTCGGTCCCTAGCTAGCTGTCTCCAGTTTCGCACGCCAAGTTGGTTGAGGTCCTCTCCCACCCGGGTGCGCCACCTGAGTCGCGGTGTTCCTCTACTGCGCCGTCCCTCGGGATTGGATTCGAAGACCTTCCGGGCTGGAGCGTTGATGTCCATCCGCTCTACATGACCTAGCCATCTAAGCCGTTGGACTTTAATTCTGCTAACTTGGTCAGTGTCGCTGTACAGCCCGTACAGTTCGTCGTTATATCTTCTCCTCCATTCTCCATCTCTGCGTACGGGACCAAAAATCACCCGAAAAAATTTTTCTCTCGAAGCATCCTAAGACGCTCTCATCTTTCTTTGACAGGGTCCAGGCCTCAGCGCCATAGATGAGAACCGGGATGATGAGTGTCTTATAGATGGTGATTTTACATGCTCGAGAGAGGACTTTACTTCTCAATTGCCTTCTAAGTCCAAAGAAGCAGCGATTTGCAAGAGTTATTCTTCGTTTGATTTCATCGCTGGTGTCGTTGTCTGCATTAATAGCGGTGCCTAGGTAGACAAAGTCCTTAACTACCTCAAAGTTATAGCTGTCCATGGTGACGTTTTGTCCAAGACGTCATCGTTCAGTTTGCTTTTTTGATGACAGCATATACTTGGTCTTGCCCTCATTGACCACTAAACCCATCTTCTTCGATTTCGTCGCAATGCTCAAAAACGCTCCACTGACATCACGCTTTGATCTTCCAATTATGTCAATATCATCTGCGTATCCGAGTAATTGGATGGACCTTTGGAAGATTGTGCCTCTAGTGTTGACGGTTGAGTTTTGCACAATTCTTTCCAGAACGATGTTGCAGGAGTCGCATGACAGAATTTCATTCAATCAAAAAATTTAAACTAAATGAATTTTTATTTAAAAATCTTCGTTCGAAAATATATACCAAACTTTATTCAAACCACTCTATAGTTGTCATAATGTACGCAAATGAAAAAAATATGCAACACGGGAATTTAAAAGTTATTTTTATCACAAAACGTAAAAAATCTAAATTGTTGGTTCAAGGCGCCTAAAAATTGGGAAATATCACAGATATACGAATTAAGATAAATCAGAAGAAAAAAAATGATAAACTTTAACGTCCTTCGTAATAAAAATGTTAATGATTTTAACACTCTACTAAACTATCGTTTAATTTACTTGAATAACAAAATGTATTTTCACAAAATACATTTTGTTATTCAAGTAAATCAAGTATCTTACACACTTTATAACAACTCATACAAAAACTCCGTTTATTTAGTATGATGATAAAAACGTAATTAGATAAAACCAACAGTTGAACTTTTACATGACTTTAAATGGTGTTTTAATTTTATTGATACTTTTTGAGAAGAAATAAGTTAAGTTCAATTATGTCAAAGTTTTTCTTTTTACGTTAGTTAAAACAGCATTTTTATTTGACTTTTCTTTGAGTGTAATTTACGCAAATATTGAAATGTTTACTTTAGTTTTGATATAAATAACCATTATAATTTTCTGAAAATTAAAAAAATCCAATATATCGAAAATGTAAAATCTTGAAAATTCAGAATCCCGAAACCTCACATTCCCGGAAACACAAATTCCCGAAAGGCCAACATCTAAAAAATGAAATTTATTATTTTTGTTTTGAATGAAACCACTTTTCTTTTCGATACATCGCAAAAGACAGTAACCTTGAAAAGAAAAGATTTAAGTGGCACAAACAGGGATTGAACCCAAGACCTCTGGCATGATAGTCCCACAAACACATCACGCCATTAGCACTACATTTCTCAACATACCTACTTATATAAATTACAACGTATATTCTTATAATTATAAATACTCCCATGTAATATTCCTAACAAACAAACAAAATAATCTAACAAAATGTTCTCATAACTCATACAACAAGCAAAATTCATGTAAATATATTGCTGATGCCTTTAGCTAATTTTGCGGAAAACAAAAAGCTTTTTCGAAAATTTGACCAAAAATAGACAGTATGTTAAATTTCACTTTTTAAATTGAAATGCGTCTGTATTGAAATTGAATTGCACACTGGTTAATGATGGTAAAGTGAATGTAAAAATGTGATTAAAAAAATATAGGTCTGTGCTTAAAAAAGTATTTATATTCTCTAGTACACTTTTTTTAAATCATTTTTACTAAAAGAGTTATTTAATTTACTATTTTGATTTGCGTATATTTTTCATTTTATTCTATGTTTCGGGATTTTGTTGGGGTTTTAGAATTACGGAATTTTGGATTTTCAGTATTTTTGATTTTCGGGATTTTGATTTTTTGGGATTTTGGCTTTTTGTTATTAGGTACGGTTTTCGAGCTTCTGTCTGCAACCCATGATTTTCACATGAATGTAAACCTTAAATTTGACGTAGGATAGTACATGATGTGAAGTTTTCACGTTACGTGAGCTCTGAAAAGCTTTTCATGGACGTTATATCTTTCATTTTTAGGTACCTAATTTTGAACATTTCAATTTTTTTTCATTAAATTGTTAATATCTAGCAAAAATTTGTATGAAAACAATTATATTTTACTACTATATACATAATCTTATAATAAATGATCATGTGGTAAAGTGTTTAAAAAAAAGTATTACAATTGGTTTCACAAACAGTTTTACTAGATACTGGTTTCACAAAAAAGTTTTCCCTTTGCATAGAATGTGCCTGCATGACGAATCACAAACTATATTTTTAAATTCTCTCTTGCATTATACTCGTATGTACTTAAAACAGGTTTTACACAATAATTCCCTCTTCCTCCATTTAAAGCTTCCACTAACCCGACAAATATAAGATCGATGCCACATCTGCTTGTTTCTCGTGTCAAACATATCCAGTTATAGAAAGAGTGCCAAGGCTAGGAGGATGTTTCGGGAGCATTATAACTGGTCACTACGCTTAGTCAGTAGCGATATAGACTTTAGTGCAGGTGTGATTACCAGCGTGATTATTTTGAAAATCAAATATGGATAAAAGTGTTAAACCCAAAGTTAAGTCATGGTTCGATTTGAGCTGGAAATAGTTCGTCAAGAACTTCTGAGCTTTAATATCCAACCCAACTAAGGATAACAGGAAAACGTGTAATCAAGCCTGGAAGGCTTGCAACGCAAATATTTGAAGGACCATTTTTTCTGCATGACGAAAAATTACGGCAAAAAATACAGAATTTTTGACCATTAGTACAAAATCACAACGAATTCTTCTTTTTCCTCGGTCTCTTAACTCGTTGTCAATGACGTTCCATTTGTAAGCTGTATTAAGAAAGCTTATTTGTTTGCAAGTCAGTTAGCCGCAAGTTCCACTTTGATATATCCGACATTTGGCTGTAATGAAAATAAAAGTTTTCAGGAATGATGTAATAAAAAGTTGTTCAGTCTTCCGCCTTAGTCTTACATGCTATGAAGAAAACTATTCGGTGATAATCGAACTTTAGAGTTAAAATCAAAGTCGAAATGATATAAAGATGATTTAAAAATTAAGGTATAACTGCCTTATATATTTTATTAAAAAAAAAAACATTTGTTTATACAATGTTCAAATAATAATTTATAAGTCTTTTTAAGGTTTTAGTTTTAAGTAAGAAAGACACGGTGGAACAAACAAAAATAAGAAAAACAATTGAGATACAATAAATGTAAGAATTAAAAGGAACAAAACAAATAAGAAAAGTTTTAAGATTTATTTTAAGGACCTAACTTTAAGCAGTTAATAAAAAAGAGTGTTGAAATTATTTTTTTTATTTTCTATTAAAATAAATACAATTACGAATGCATAGAAATGCAATAAAGTTAAAAAGATAGATCATAGAACCGAAAGGCATTATAAAAAAAAAACAACTAGTAATTTTTGTCTTGTAGGAGTGAAACTATAGGTTTTAATATTAAAGTGCCCCTAAAGGATGTTTCTATAACAAAATAAAGACAAAACACTTTCCTTGCATTAATTTAAATTTTATCATCTACATTTAAGGTTTACATTAAACTGTACTTTTAATTACTTTCTTCTTTTAAACAAAGTAAACTTTATTTAACAAAAAATGGCACCATTTTATAAAAATTTCGTATATTTGTTGTAATAAATATTCCGAAACTGATTATGTATTTCAGGTATTCAGCTCTACTTGTTGTGTATTTTGCAATACGAGAAAATCACATTGACAACTTCAATTTTAAAATATCCACTGTTCATAAAACTTATAATTCTATAAAATGTGATTATCTTCTAAACAATGAAAAAATACTAATTCATTTTTGTAAGGAAAGCTTTATACCTATGTGTACCTTATCCAAAAATACTTTTGATGTTCTTATTAAATACATATATATGAATGTATTTATGTGTATGAACTTGTTTGCTATTTAATTAAAGCTGTGAATCATATCCGAAATTAACATCAGTGTTTGTGTCCTTTAAGGTATTGATATTGGGATTCAAAAATCGGAAGAGATATGTGTATATAGGGTGTCCCAGTGTTGCACTTCATTTTTTAATATAGTATATCGTTATAAAACTTTTGCGACTTAATGTTGGTTTTTGATTTTAGAAATTTTCTTTGTTTTTAAAATACAAAAATAGGAAGTGATATGTGTAAATAAGGTGTCGCAATGTTGCACTTCAAATTTTAATATAGTATCGATATACAACTTTTGCGACTCAATGTTGGTTGTTGATTTTAAAAATTTTCTTTGTTTTTAGAATTCAAAAATCGGAAAAGATATGTGTACATAGGGTGCCCCAATGTTGGACTTCAATTTTAATATAGTATAGTTATACAAATTTTGTTATTTAATGTTGCTTGTTGATTTAAAAATGAATTGATGAATTTTCCAAAAGGTTGCATACATCGAAACTCATATCCATTTTTAACCGTACAGAGATAGTATGCGACTAAATAAAATAAATCAATTAATGTTTCTGATATTAAGATTTAATTCTTTTTGAAAACCGTTATCAGCTTTTAGTCAATACGCATTTCAAATGGCAAAGCCCATTTTTTTAATGGACATTCTTTGGTCAAAAATGCGGAAAACAATAACCATTGGTGGTGGGACAAAAACCGACTATAATTATTTGTTTTTCAGATTGTATTTAAACAAGCGTTGCTCGAAAACCGTAATGATGCGGTACAATATTCTATCATATTTAGTTGGACCATTCATTATGGGACACCCTTTATATGCATGCTGAAAGTTTTATTAAATACAAACACAAACATTTCAGTTTCTTTAAAAATGTTTCAAGGTGTACAAATACATACATTTCACTGTTATTTAACAGGTTGGGTTTGGAAGAGTTTCAAAATAGACCAAAGGAATTCGAAAATGAAAACAGTCACCATTTTAAAGTACCTATATATTTTTACCTATACAAAATTCATAATAATAGTGGACAAAAACTCACTTATATACATGCATTTCTTTATAGTAACTACATATTATATTGTTAATAATATGAAGCATTTGGCTATATGTACAGATGATCTTGAAGTTGAGCTTTTTTTCTTTTGTATTTTTACGTCAGCCTTGTATTTTAAGCAGCAAAAATTAAGAAAAATATTAAAATTTATCTTTGTATTTTCGTATTGAATCAAAAATACTCGCTGCCAAAGAAAAAAATACAAAAAAAGAACAGAAGGAAACACAAATTCTAAAAGTAAAAATGTGTTGCCAGTATGTATACATGTTATAATCTTCTATTAATTTTTGTCGAAGAAATCTCATGAAACCAAACTAAATATGTTGGCAGTTTGAAAAAATTCATCGCTGAGGATAGATCGCTATTTTTAAGGAATTTAAATGTAAGATTAAATTAATTTTTGGTAAAGAAATTAGAGCTGTGTTCATTTTAAACAAATTAAATTTAAACAAAAAGTAATACAAATTTTAAGAAACGCATACATAAAGTGATATAAAACAAGATATTTTTATACCTCTCTGACTGAAACAAAAAGTGTCTTTACATTTTTTGGGGATAATTCTGACTGTGTATGTTATAAATACATAAGTTTTTTGACATTGTGAAGAAAAACTATAAGTAACTTGTGCGCATAAGAAGTGAAAGAGTGCACAATTATGAACTTTTGATTGATTTCTTTTCTTGGGTTTCAAACGGATATAGGGGGTACCTTTACAAAATAACGTACTTTATCTTTCGATTTCTTACATTTACAGTGAACGAAACAGGAAGTCGAATAAAAAAGAACAAGCTGTGTTTATATAATAAAGTGAAATAAAAAACAACTGTCACAATGTTTAAAAATCATTTGGAAATGATTGGGAGGAATGAAACTCCAAGCAAAAAAGCAAAATTCTGGCAGTCATACATACGATCTTTAAAAGGTTTGTTAAAATAATTTCATTTAAACCATCAAAATGTTTCTGATAGATATACATTAATGCAGCTATAAGATAAATAAAAGCAAATTACGCTGTGTTTTTGTTTTATTAAATTAATCGTATTATATAAAGAATTAGTATTACTCTAAATTCATTTCATTTCATTTGCTAAAAATATATGTAACTTTATTTCCTAAGAACACGAAAAATATTTTCAAAAACTACATTTCATTTTGGTTCAACAAATTTTTAATTTTTGAAGCATATTTTAAGTTTTAATAGTGGTGATTGATACCAACACATACACACATATCATTTATAACGAACGCCAAGATTCCATAGAATATCTAATAACATTTCATCAATACTGGATTATAAATATGAAATTTTCTTTCAATTCAAGGATCTGAAGATATCCGTGCCCATGAAACACCAAAAGTACGTTCATTTAGGCCTTACAGTGCATACGTTGACTCGCCATCAACTTACCGCAGTATTTTCGACGAGCCTGCAACTCCGTCTGAGAGAATTCATTCAGTAGGATACCGATACCAACCCGTTTCTAGAGATACATACGGTTATTCTCCACGCGCAATTTATGATCACCATTACAGCAGAACAAGTAAGTTATTTTTATCATAAGAATTTATTAAATAAGAATTCCTCTATAAAGCTACAAATTTTTTTCATCATCGTTTGTGCAAATTTATCGAAAATTTGAAACCTATACAAGAGAAGAATACGCCAACATACAAACTAAAAAAAGACCAATGAATTGCGTCATAAAATCTTCTTCATTTTAAATTGTCGATGTGTACCTATTCGACTTTTTCATAAATAAATTTGCTTTAATTTTAAAATTAGAAATGCGTTCTTATAAACTGTAAACAAAATCATAAATTCTTAGAAATAATTTGAACTATATTTTTTGATACACTTGGCAAATGATAAATGTACCAACAGTTATTTTAAACTTGCAAATATTTTACAATTTTCTATTATCATTTATGAAAAGCATTCATGAGAGTAGTTAATATATTGATGAATCTAATTATAAAACATCATATATAACAAATAAAAAGATACTTATAATATAGAAATAGTTGAGCTTTCCTATTATAAGGAATTTAAAAAAGAAAAAAGAATGCAAGAAAATTTCGAATGGAATTTTATAAAATAAATAATGGGTTTGAAAAGAGAAAAAGACGCAATTATTTAACATAATTATAAAAGTTTTACAAATATTTGATTTAATGCAATATTAATTAAATGTTTTATTATAGAATTATTATTCCAACACATAGATAATATTTATATTACGAGTCAACTATCACATTTTTTGTACACAATATAGTAAGCGAATGACTAAGCCAAATATTTTGGTCGTGCATTTTTTAGTTATGCCCTTAAATGCATAAATTAATAGGAGTACCCTTATATGAAAACCTATTTATCGGTTGACTAGATATTACAAAACAAATCAGAATCTAGGTTTTAAAATGGGACCAACATAATTTATAATAATTTTCTTAAAACAATCTTAAAGTGTATAAGTGCAAACAAATATATATTGGAAAAAAGCGAAATACAATCCCCAACCTTTGCATCGCCAAACATTTTTGTTAGCATAGAATTCAGAAATGTATTTGTAAAAATGTTTAAAGTAATAAGAAATATTCAAATTATTCATTAAGAAATAACATTGAATAATTAATACGAAATTTCTTTGACCTTCAAACCAGAGTAATAGTTTGTTGGACGAAAGTTTATCTTACTCGTATATCGAGCCTGCTCGTAACATTTATCTTAATATACGCTTCAGTAAATGTTTTACCAGAATATAAACTGACCATTGTTATTAGAATGTCATCGACCTGAGAACTTATAATCTCGTTAATTTTTTTATTAGTGATGTGTCCTCCAACTATAGGTCTTAGATCTTATTATTATAAGCAAGTTTAAGTCAAATTGCTGTTACTTTTATGGAAATTAGGAAAAAATTCTCTTCCTGAGAAAAATACGAGTAGATAATGAACCATGGGGTTTATAGTTGCTGGTTAGTATCGACTTTCAATCAACACCTAAAACTTCTTAGATTAGTTTTTATTTCAAAACACCTTTTGTTACGTGTCATTTAGTTACAAAAAGCAATTCTTAGAATATTCTTACAAAAATATATTTTATATTGTATTACCTATTTTGTTGTTAATAGTTATGTCGAATAAAGGATTTGTCTTTAGTAGTTGTTTTTCATTAAGAAATTATAAAGACTTTGCAAACAACATAAACATAATTCCCCGTACACAAAGCAATATTACAACAGACGGGACTGATAAATAACCTAACAAAATATAACCGATTAATAATATTTTTATTAATCAATACATACTTAATAAACAGTTAAAAACCAAATTATTAAATAATTACAATATTAACTTTACATTATCATGTTTGGAGAGCTTTCTCTATATTTGGAATGGAAAAATTTAACTAAAATGGCTGAACAATTAAAGATTTTTTGAAAGAATTTGTTTATAAATTTGATAGATTTATAAAAAAATGGTCAACCTTTAAGTCATCTAAAATTTGCTTCTTCACTAAAATAAAATGGAATTTTTAAAGAGTATATATATATATATTTTATATATATTTTTATATTTTTTCAAATATTTTTTTAAATTTGAATTGTTTTTAGGGAACTAAAGAATTAAATTCATACAAAAAATGTCCCTTACGTAACAGTCCAAACTGAATATGGAAAAAGGTCAGGACATGTCTTAACAGTTAATAATTTACCTGTACCACATTCTTACGGTTTTCAAGTAACTGCTGTTTATGTGTATATGAACATTGGAGAAATAAACGGTTCACCCTGTCTACAAACAATTTTTTTTCACAAATTTTAATGAGTAATTGATAAACTTTTTCTTTTAAGCTGAAAATAAAAAAAATTGGGACTAATAACAATGACAACAAAATTAATTAATTTTATTACATACATGTATGTATGTATTAGTATTTTTTTTAAATTATTTTAAATTTGATCGACAGCCTTTAGTATAATTAGGTATATGTTTTTAAAAAAATAAATATTGTCTTCAGATAAGATGACATATGTAGCTATTTTGAGCATACTTCATCAATGCGAATAAAAATCTTGCCCAAATCTTTTAATTTTTTTAGGAAGAACAAAACTGCACACATTACCAACACTTTAATTTTCAGGCCAAAACAACAAATACACCAAATTTCAGATGGCAAAGAGTAAAGGGGATAGCAAAATTTCAATTTCATTCGCTTTTAAAGCTTTGCGAGTTAGATTTGGTTTTAATAAAATGACAATATAAACGTTTCAATTATTCACAATTCACATCACATTTTTTCCAAACTCACGGACACATTTAAAAACCTACTTGTAAAAAAGAAAATAGCAACAGTCTTTTTAAAATTAAAATTTCGAATCAAACTAATTTTTTTCTAAGTTACGAAAAAGCGCTGCAATTAAATTAAATTCCTTATAATTTGTTTTAAATTTTGTTTGAATTTTTATTTTTCTACCTACTGCTATTTTGATGTTTACCGCACCAATTGTCAATTTTTAGTTGACTATCTCTTATATCCTTTTCTAAACTTAAGTAAGAATGTGGACAAACCAGGAAAATGTATTTACTCTACCAATATTGATCGTGCATCTGGTTTTCATTACAAAGAGGTCAAGTGCAAATTTGATGCTTGCTCTGTTGACAAGGGGCATTACGAATTCATAAAGATGGCTTTTGCTTGAAAACGGCTTCTAAGACACTTCACCGTGTTATGGATCATGGCTTGAGTGAACTAATAGGTACAATTTTTCAATCTCTTTCCAAGAACACGTTAAAAGCATTAAGACTTTATTTGATATGCTTAAAAGTGCAAACTTCAAAACAAACCATTTGAAATCGAAATTGTTTTGTAAAAAAGTTTCTGGCTTCTAAAATATACATATACGAGCATATTCACTTCAGATGGAATCTAACCCGACTTTAAAGAATTTAGGCTATCCAAAGATTTAAATGAGGAAAACTCAACAAAGTTCTTTACCTCTTCAACAACAACAATCTCCATTATATAACTTAACAAACAAATCTTACTTGCGAAAATATGATTTTATTAATATTTGTTTTACTAAAAACGCACTTCTCAATATTTTCTTCAGTTTTTTTTTTTCAAATCTATCAACTGTACGAACAAAAATACAGAGCTACAATGTGCTTACAATTCATGTAAAAAATTATGGTTTTCGAGTTATTTTGAAAAACGTGATCGCCTTTCGCTCCTCCTTGCATTTTTTGTTTAGGTCCAAAATGTGTGTGTTTAGCACGTAAAAATTAACCAAAATTATGTTTTGACCGATTTTAATACCATTTTTGTATCTAATTGTCTGGTTGCTTAAACCGATGCTAAAAAAGAAAAACAACCATTTTCTCTAGATATAAAATTTTTTAATGGTACAAAAGTATTAAACATTTTTAATTGTCGCGAAAACAGAGTTTATATTTCTTTTGGTTTTATGTTTGATTCGCCAAAAAAAAAAACTTGAAAAAAAGTCACGCCTAGTCTGTATACTGTGGTCGTTTTTAAGTTTAAAATAAATAAGATTAACTAACAAAGGTAATGAAAAAAGAATTGTTGTTATATTATACATATTATTTGATCGAACTGATGTTGTTGACAGTGACAATCGACTTAACTACCAAATTGATGGATTCCATTCTTGAGATCTATCGTACCCTTCAATAAAGCGCCTTGCATTTAAAAAAATAGCCATTGATTGATCTCTTTGTGTTTGTTTCATTTTTGTATTGTGATTCCAAACAGAATAAAATTAATTCATTATGTTTTTTTTATAATATTCTAAAAAAAACTATTTCTTCAATTGGAACCTAATTTAAGGTTATCGAAATAAACGAGAAACAAATATTTTCTTTGTCTTGTCTAAAAATAAGGAATTTTAAAGAACCTCTTTATATATATGTGTATTGATTCGTATTTAAATGTTTTTTTTTATGAATTGTATGTTATTTTTTTTTTTTCAGATTAAGTGCGCAGTTTTTAAACACCTGCCAACTTTTTTTATTTGTAAATATTCAAATTTTAACCTAATACAAATAAAAAAACTTAAAGAAAATTAAGCAAAATAATGTTCAAGTTTTAGTCTAGATTACATCATTAAACACTCAAAATAAACAAAAACATACATTGGAGATCATTGAATTTGTAGTTTCTGAAGCACATAAAGCAGGTTCCATGCCCGTTATTTCAAAATAACTCTGGAAGGTATACAATAACTTGAATCCTTTGGGTTAGTTTTATGAATTCTATTGCAGCCTTTTTACCCCAAGTTATGTTATTTAGAAACAAAAATTACTATTCAGTGTTATTTTAATAAAAGGCTTGTATTCTTTTAAAATATTGAGTGGATTGTTATTTTAGAAGAAAAGGCTCGAGCATTTGATTACTATTACGTATATAAAACTAAGGAGTGTGTTGCCAATGCATAATAGGCACATTTATTGTTTTACTGTCATTGCAAGTTGTTTTATACCCTTAGCCATATAAACCGATAGGAATGAAATAAACCATTTATTTTCGACTTCAAAACTAACAATATTATAAAAATTCATGCTAACAAATGAATTGCATCCATACTAAATAAATTATGTATAATTATTGATTGTTTTTTTTTCGGAAAATTGCGTCGTCTTCTTAAATATTTATGTATTTATTTTAGATATGCATATATCTATTATGTCAGTGTTTAATATTTTATGTTATTTGTAACAAATAATTCTTATTTATATTAATATCTGTCTTCATTTTTTTAGTTCCAGCAAGCTACGATGCAGAGAGAGCATGGAATGAACACTTGAAGCGGATGCAAGAAATCGAGCACAGGTAAGTTTTTTCTTCTTTTGACAAATATTTGAACTTTTAGGAAACATTCAATTTGAACTAGCTTAATAGAAAACACGCGAACCCATTAGAAACTTGAGAAAAGACCAATAATATCAAACACTCGATAGAAGACTAGTAAGAGTGCAAAGACAACGTCTCGGTGGAGTTTTTTTTTTTTAAATATTTATTATTTACAAAACGGAATATTTTCCCAGTGTTACAATTATGCATTTAAATCATACTATCGAATTATTCCTTTATCACGGTATTACGATTCCAAAAATCGATGCTGCCAAAACTACTATTACGTAAAACATCACATTTTAGAGTCAAGTAATGGACAATTACAATTAGTATTATTGAAAATTTGTTGTGCTCTTCGATTTTGATTTTATTAAGTGAAATAATAAAAGTATTATTTTTAATGAAAATGAAACTACGTACATATTTTTTTAATTGAAATGATCCATTTCATTGATGCAATTAATAAAAAGTTTATTCATCTTTTTTCAATTATACGAAAGAGAAACTTATTATAATCAATCGTCAGATAAGAATTAATATTGTTAACTTGGTGCTCGCTCGCAGATTGGAAAATCAGAAAGTTTCCTTAACATATGGGATTATTTCCAATTTGCGTCATAATTTTTTTTGTTGGATCTACTTTTAAGCGAAATTTTCCCAAGTTTATTTTCTTACACATGTGTGTAACGATGCAGGTAATTACTCTCACGTAGAAATAAAGTCCATAATTTATAAAAAAAAACTGCATTGCAAGTGCTAGTTGGCAACTTCCGTGGGACAAAAGAAGGTGTAAGAAAAAATTACGTGGACGGCAAAAGTTGGGTCTAGATACACCACTGACAAATATCATATCGTACTTTTACTAACATTTGAATGGAGAATAGAATATTCTCAGACAGGAACAAACAAACATTTTCTAATATAATTTAATCATATACATATATCATCTGTTTGAACACTTTCTTGAAAATATCATGGAGGATTAGATACGACTAACATAATACACAACAAATTGCACACCATGATTAAAGATAAAACAAACAAAAATAAAAACAAATTCACAATTAAAGGGAAAAAAAGTTGCATCTTTTTTGAATTTAGTTTAATGACAAATATCCACAAGATTTTAGCAGCGAATAATCGGGATGAAATACCATGTCTTCTAAACTGCGGTCCACAAGTCGTCCAAATTACACTTTTGGTTTATTTTTTACTGTTGTTCGACAAGTGAAGAATAACTAAGGCGCCAAAAATTGATAACGGTATTTAGTAGAGTGGTCAGTCAAAAACAAGAATTTGTTTGTATCTATTGAATTAGGCGTATATCTCCCCCACTTTGGACGTATTAAAAAAACAACGGCAACACAAACAATAAACTACTATACGGATTTTGAAAGCCAGGGTTTCTGCTCTACAATTCAAAATGTAAGTTATTCGTTATGTCAATAGGTTTTGAAAAATTCGCATGCAAACTTATAATGCTAGATAATAAAAAAAATTAAAAATATAGCTTTAGAACAATGTTTTCCGTTTGAAATTTAAGTTTTAAATTTTCTTTAATTTTTGATAGCTCTATTAATTTATAGTAAAACACTGAAAACAACATATTTTTGTGTTGTCTAGTCTATAAGAGAATGCAAAATTATCAAACTACTTTTCAATTAAATTTAAATTTTTTGGGTATTTATGTTAGATTGTTAAAATACATGTAGTGCTACTGCACGCAGGTTAAACATTGAGTTGAGTATGGGAGTCGTATATGAAAACAACTATTGATATTTATATATATATATATATATTTATATTTATATATTTAAATAAATAGGATAAAATCCAAGTTTCTTTACATCTAGATTGTTTAAAAAAAATATGCTTTACGTATACTAAGCCTCTCTCATCACGGGTCGCAGAGAGCTATCATGCCTTCCTGTACTTAGCTTAATGTTTATTTGACTTTATTCTGGGTACTTGTACCGCATTTATGAAAACAAGCTTACACAAATACACAAAAAATTAAAAATTTAAAGAAAAAGTAAATTTAGTAATTTTGATTTTTTTATAAAATAAAAGCATTAAGTTTTCAGATTTGTATTAAGAATTAAAGGGACTATCAAATAATTAAACCCAAATTAAAATTTAACTGCACAATTCCAAGAAAACATGGGTCTGAACTTCAATTTTTGTATTTTTCTCATCATAATTTTGAGTTTTTTAAAAACTATTGACATAGATTATTTAACTCAAATTAAAGATTATAGAACGGTTTTGAGGCTTACCAAATTTTAATAGTACCTACTTTACTATATGTGTTGCCATTGTTTATTTTTATTTTTTTTTTTTCAATTTAAGTAATTTTTTATAAGACTGCCCCTACTTCCCAAAGGGGGCAAAAAATGTTTTTGAACTTAAATCATAGACAAGTTCCCTTAATAATTGATTAAAGTCATTAAAACTCATAAGCTCAATTGGTTCAATTACATCCACATTTACATACGAATTTATGTCCTTGTATGAAGATGTTGTATAATTTATATATTATTAATATGACTTTTAATATGCCCTTCCAGATTCAGGTTTACGGAATTATTTTCAACCTTTTCAACTCATAAGCTCTTTCAGCATTATTTCATTTTTATCAAACATTTATTAAACGTTATACCAATAAATCTATTTCTTCTTTATTAGTTATCAAAATAATCTTTTAGAATATTTAATATATTTTTCACGATACCAACTACAATGCCAAATTTGAAACTATCATATTATAATATATAATATTAAAGACAGGTTTTTTCTCTTTTGTTTTGATTCGTTTTTGAAAAATCTGCTAAAGCGTTTGATTTTGATTTTGCCGATTTTTGTTTTTGTTCGGAATTATATTTTTAAATTCTATATGAATGTAGCAATGTCCCCTATTTGAATATATCTTCTTTTGCAAATAACTCAATTGTCATACCCGAGCAAAAAGGCCAATGGATTGCAATGTATGTATATGTAATTATATTATAAATTAGCAACATTCATGTAAACTAAATGGATTGATCAGTGGCTCATTTCAGGATTGTTGGAATTGAATGAGAGCAAATTTTAACAATTTATTCGTGAAATTTTAGATAAAAACTGTTAAGCTGGTTAAATGCTACCCAACCATTAGTGCGATGAATAACGATACATTTTTTGCTTTGATAAGATTTCTCCCATTATTGCTCTTTCGTAAGGCTATCAGCAACCAACATTTGCTTTCCAAGTTTATATGTAAGTCAGATCCATTCAAGGATACTTTGATACGTATCAATGTAACTGGCTTATGATTACTTCCTCCAGTATAATCTCAAAACCTCGACCATATAATACGAATTGAAATCGTTGACGAAAAACGATAGACAATTTTCTTTTTCTATTTGCGCCCAATTCTGTTTGCTCTTTTTTAAAGTACATGACGCGTATGCAATAAGATGACTATGCAATATGCAATAAGCAGTGATACTCAAAAGATGTTTCATTTCAGTTTCATAATCAAGTATTCAGAATAACTTGAAATTTGAATGGGTCAAGTAATGTTATGTAGCAATTTTCTACCAAAAGTGCGGTATGAATTTCCCTAAATACTTAAAAGCCCCAACAGTAGTGTGATTTTACGTTTGTTCTTTGATATTTGTAAGCTTTAAATTGCTTCACAATCAGTTTCTGAGGGTTTTATTTGCTCATTTCTTTAATCAGAGAAGGAAATCTGGTTACAAAGAGGTTTATATCAAATTTATGAAGCAAACAGTGCGTAATGAGAAGCTTGCTGCCCCCTTGCAACTTTATCCTTGAGCTCACTTTAAACTTTTAGGTGGGTCCAAATTTAATTATATGCACATTTTTTTGTTTATATAGTATAGCTTTACTACTATTCAATTATCTCAAAAACAAGAAAACGTAGTTTTAAGTGCTTAACAAAGAATTCATTAGAGCAGCTAACTACATCAATAACATTTTTATTGTTATTTATAATCATGACAAAAAATATTGATCAAAATGATTTTTTAAGATTTTTTCATAAAATTTGACTTTGAAGTCATTTATTAGAAAACAACTTGAAACAACTTTATTTGAAATTATTCATAAAGTGTAGAATTTTGGCGTTTGGAAAAGGTATAATTTATAACTATAAGTGTTGTCGTTGTTTTCAAATACATTTTTTTTTAGATTTTAAGTCGATTTTATAAAATTGCCCCTCCTGCTTAGACGAGGGGATAGAAACCTCTGTCCACATAATAAAAAAATGTTTGTTTATATTTATGTGACGACATTTGGTTTTAAGTTTCACTTCATCATTCACTCAAATATGAAACAGAGCTGTAGGATACATTTCTTTTTTACAATTTTAGTTATTACAAAAATATATAGAAACGTTTCATTACTTGTTTTCACTAAAATGGAAATTGATTTTTTGTTAAGAAATATTTATTTTATATATATTTAATTATTAAAACTAATAACAAAACATTTTAATTTAAATAGATACCCATCTCGCTACGGTCTGTACCTAAAGGACAAGCCAACTGCTCCAAATTCCCTTATTCCTCTGGAATATGAACCCGAAGATAAGCTTCTCATGCAACTTAATAAGGGTAAGGATTATTAGTTAAACACTAAAAATTACGAATATGAACTCCAAAAATAAAACATAAAAACAACAATATAAAATGCTTCTCGTAGAAAAACAAATTAAACCATTGTAGTGAAAATGATTTGTTAGGATACAATTAAGTTTCTTAATAAATATATATATAGCCTTAACATAGCTTTATTCTCAAAAAAAGTGTTAATTTTTTCACACTCATTGCTATCAATGAAGATTCAAATTTGTTTCAACAAATTTGTTCAGTTTTGTTTCATTGGACCGATATACTCGAACATCATCGCTGAGAAGATGATGGTTTGTTTTTAAAAACTCAACACGATTTATTTGTAAATGTTATATAAGCAAAAAAAACATATTATTGTTGAAACGATAAATTTAAACTGCAGTGATAATAAAATTGCATACATACAAAACAGCTTTATGTTATTCTTTTCTTTATATATATCTTTACTGATTTTCATATAACCAAATAAAATGTATTTCAATTCATTTAAACGATTCTACATGTATATTAATTTGTATTCAATGTATTTATTTATTTTAAAATATTTTGTTTATACTGTGGTCCCTTTATAATCAACATCACTTTCAATGTGTTGTGAATGTTCCTACTAATTTTGTGCAAGAACAATTTGTTCAAACATCGAAAGCTTGAATACATTATTTAGAAAACAGAATACTAAAGAACTCTCATAAACTTAACACAATAGCTAAATTCTACTGTTTATATAAATGCTAGCGGTGTTTCATCACTTTCGAAGTTTTTATGTTAAGATTTCATTTCTAACTCCAATATAATAAAACAAATATCACGCTAAAACTAAAACTAAAACCACAGATAATGAATCGAAAATGGGCACCAAATGTTTGAATTAATTTAAATTAAGAAATTGAAAATGTAATTCACTTTATGAGTTTAAACATAAAAAGATATACAAAACAAATATTTAAAAAACAACGAAAATTAAAAAATGTATGGACGAAATCATATTAAACTAAAAAATGTAATCTATTTAAAACAATAATAAATGTGTATAATTCCATCAAAACATACTTACAGTTATTTTCTTTTGATAAAAATGTACTTAATTACTACAAAAAAGGAATAAAATATATAATAATACACTATTAAAACAAAACATAAAACTTTGGTTGTTTGATTTTTAGATTTTTAACCATTTCTTTGCTTTGTTTTCTATCACAGATTTTATTATAAAACATCATCGTTGTTGGCCTTAATTTTCATTTTAACTCTAGTAAAGTTTGTCAATGTTAAAAAAAGTTTTTTTGTAAATATTTAGTACACTCATTGCTTTATATACCGATATTTTTGGAAACTCCATTTACCTACATCAATAGATTGTAAACACACATATTTGTCTAAATAATTAATTCCAGCCATGATATTAAATTTCAAACAAATTCAAGTCTACAATAAAGTAAACGCCCATTGGCGTGAGTTACTTTTTCACAAATAGCATATATTACATAGAATAAAGCCACTTTAACGGTACTGATCAATTTAACTATTCCCTCAGAAAAGGAAACCTAGCAGATTATCAAAATTATTGGTCCAATATTTTCCTTCAAAAGGTTTGTTTAGGGTATTTGTATTTAACAGGTTACAGATATTGGAAAATTATTTCATTGATATCACTTAACTTTAAATATACAGGGCAATCCATTTTGCGGTTTCAAAAGAAAAACGTAAAACGTAAAAAAAACACATATTAATTTTTACTTCATAATATTTCTTTTCTATTATAGAGTTTGAACGTTGACATTATAAGAAAAACTACATCTTTCAAATTACCACCATGCTAATTTTTGGAAGCATCGATTGTTTTGGGGTAATTTTCGTACTATTTTTGACACATATTGGGCGGTATCTCAGCCATAACCTGACGAATCTTGATCTTTAAGTGCTCAAGCGTTAACGGTTTACCTTTATCTCCGGACCGAAGAGCGCACAGAACAGTGGCTTTCTGTGGATGGAATGTTGTTCAAAAATCGCCGTCCACCGCCTGTTGTTCAAGCACCCATTCAAAGCATCTACGACGTGACGTTGTGAATGGTCACCTGGCTTCAGTTATTGTGTGTGCTGAACTTTATATGGATGTAGGTGTAGAACCAAATGCAAAATACGCCATAACGTAACGTAAGACAGACCTTATTCCTGAGATTGAAGAGGAATCTTCGGCAACATTTTCTTCAGCGATATTTTCAGTGGTACGAGCGAAACGATGATGCACAGGCCTTACAATATCTGTAACCAATCCAATATCTCCAAGTTTCTTCACAAGTTTGCTAGTTGCTTCTGTAGTTGGACGATTATGTAAACAATAATCTCCTCTTAAAGCACAATATGTGCACCATTACAAATAGTAATACAAAAGGAACAAGTAGGTGCGTAGTATGGAATAAAGGGACAAAAAGAGAGTTAGAGTTTTAGAGAACAGTAAGTGACATTTTGCTTTCTTAACTATTTTTCTCAATATTTGCATCTGTTGAGTCATTCGATTACAGGTGTATAGTAAATTTCTGTTTTGATAGGGTTCGGATTAATGTAACGGCACTTCTAAAGGTATAATACTAATACTTATGTTTCAGTGTAAAGACGTTTTAATTGATGTGATTTTGCTAAGATTTTCGTCTGTTTTTATTTTTAGATGAAAAAAACTTCCAACATAAAAAATAAAGTGCGACAAATGATAGCTTAAACGAATATAGACTAGAAGTAAAAATTTAAAAAAATAAGAAATTTGTAATGAATTTTTTCTTTCTCAAATATGGCATACACAAAAATTCACACATTTCTTTTTCTCTCATTGTTATTTTTGTTGCTACATTGTTCTATTCTTTTTTTTCATTTGTTTTATGAGAATTGTTGTTTTATTCCTGTTTATATTGACGTGTCCCTAATAAGCTGGTTTTTTCTACTTCTATTGCATTTTATATGCATACATATGTCATTGCGACAAAAAATTCGAATATTTAAATAACTTCTTAAAAAAAAGCATTGCAATTCTAGAAAATTCTATCTTACTAACTATTGAACAATGTGTCATTTAAAAATATTTCCTCAAATCACGAAGCAAAAAAATATGATGTTAAATTAAATTATATTAAATTAAATTACGTGCCCTGTGGTAACTCTGTTATAAAGGTTCTTTCATTTTGAAAAATATTTCCTGCATCACTTTTTCTGTCATGTGTATGGGATGTTTTTATATCTTTAGATATGTTATTCGACTGATAGACAGTTTTTTCGTATGAATTTCTTTTTGAAAGTACATGGATCTTCGTATATGAAATCGATATATGTTTGTATATTGAAAAAGGAATTGGAATTGTCTATACATCATGTACCTATGCACACGAGTTTGTTTGCTTCTACTTTAAAGTCATTGGGTATGTAAAATATATTTTTGAGGATATCTATTTATGTTGGTAGATAGGTTATCCAGGCTAACTTATAAACGATATAGTGTTAAAATAGTGCATTTCGTAGAGTTATCCATAAACATTCCGTTTTTTATAAAATTATTCAAATATATAATAGTTTTAATGCGTCAAAAAACATATGTATAATCAATGCAGTGGGCTACGAATAGAAGATTTTAAAATTTCTCCGTACCAACAAAAATTAAAAAGGTATCCTATAATTTCAATATTCAATTATTTTATTCATCTTTATGTGTGTACATACATATATCATTATAAAATTGCATTTATTAAAAATGATAA
The DNA here is from genome assembly GCF_945859685.1 of Eupeodes corollae. NCBI lineage: Eukaryota > Metazoa > Arthropoda > Insecta > Diptera > Syrphidae > Eupeodes > Eupeodes corollae. The sequence continues at coordinate 130,352,389 of NC_079147.1, forward strand.
TTAAAAGATAAGGTACCTAAGCAGACCCAAGTTAACCTATCCTACCCTGGTACTTATGATATCTATTTACTTATGAACACAAATTTCAGAGAGGTATACTTACATATATAAATATAGGTACGAGGTAGGTGGTGGTAACTATTTGTTTTGTAATTGTTTTTTATTTTTCGTTCATTTAAATTTTTTTTATAAATTTGGCCAACAATTTAAAAGAAGTAGGTACATATACATATGTACTTAGGTCCTTATCAATAATTTTTCGAGAAAATTGTTAAGTAGGTCCTACAGCAAAATTGTGGATAAGCTTTATAGTTTTCAAAGTAGATAAAGTTGCGTGCAACGTTTGAAATAATAATATCTAGGTAGGCGCCTGCTTATTTTCCTACTTAATTTCAAATTGTTTCATAAATAACCAAAACCATTTAGTCCAGAACTACAGACTCAAAAATCTTTAATTTCCTACAAGGCCATACGTGTCTACTAATTCAAATATTACTAATAAACTTTGTAAATCAACGCAACGTTCAATGGAACAAAAATAAAATGTCTTAAACATTAGCTAATGTAGGCTACTATGCATTCAAAAGCAATAACAAATTTCAACAAAAATGTCATCCCTAGCACCAACAAAGAAAAAACCTCTTTATAAGGGCTTAACCGATAGACTAGCAAAGAAACAAAATATTTTAGACAGTAATTTGAATTCTATATTGAGGATATATTATTTTTGAAGATTTTTCAAATATAGTTTTTGTTGTTTATTTACACAAAATGCAGAATAAATTGTCTGCTATAACTTACAGCAGACAATTTATTCTGCATTTGTACATTTCTTCATCGAATCTTCAGTTCAATATTTCAAAAAATACCAATATGCATTTTTAATGTTTTCATTTCCAAATTGTTGCTACGGAAACAATTAACAAACGACGCAACAACTGAAAAGCAAAAGGTGTCTCTCGGCATACACATACATACACATAATATGTACAGTTGTTTCTCAAATTGGATAGCTGAGTATCCTGAAAATTATAGAAGTCCAAACCTGGACAATATTTCGACTTATGGCTTATTGTATGCTCTGTGTCCATCTGACTATTCAAAAATCGTTACTAAGGGCGTATTCAATGTTCAAAATTCTTCGTGGCTTCTCCATTCGGGCCAGACATCACCAGATAGAATGAGTGCTTACTTAAGCCGTCTAAAATATTTTGTCAATGAGTCTATTCGAATAATAAGTACCTACTTACTGACTTAAGGTGGCGATACAGTTTGGGACGGACCTGGACCTCAACCAACATGTGTCTCCAGCTAGGTCGGTCCCTAGCAAGCTGTCTGCAGTTTCACGCGCCAAGTTTTTAGCGGTCTTCTTCTACTCGGGATTGGATTCGAAGACTTGCCGGGCTGATTTGTTGATTCCTGTTCGCTCTACATGCGACCAATAAAAGTCGTTGGACTTTTATTCTTTTAACCAAATCAATGTCGTTGTACAGCCCGTGCAGTACGTCGTTATATCTTCTTCTCTACTCTCCATCTATGCAGACGGGACCAAAAATCACCCAAAGAATTTTTCTCTCGAAGCATCCTAAGACGCTCTCATTTTTCTTTGATACGGTCCAGGCCTCACCGTCATAAATGAGAATCGGAATGATGAGTGTCTTATACATGGTGATTTTAGATGCTGGATAGAGGATTGAACGAGACAATTGCCTTCAAAGTCCAAAGAAGCATCAATTTGCAAGTTATTCTTCGTTTGATTTCAGCGCTGGTGTCGTTGTTTGAATAAATAAAGGTGCCTAGGTAGACAAAGTCCTTTACTACCTCAAAGTTAAAACTGTCCATGGTTACATTTTGTCTTAAACGTCTAAAATCTTTTTTGACATCAATTGCATGGGTACTTCTTAAGACCATATTTTGCATATGAGTTGGTGCAAGTTATTGCCTGCTGTTTTGAATAATTTGGCAGCGGTGCTGTCAGCTAAACTTCAGTTTTGATATAGCTATCTTCACTTCGTCGAAGTCGTGTCATAATCGGGCACTGTCTAATACAAAAGCTACTACCCTCGCGGCTATGCGTTTTCTTAAATGAATTTTGCTGATGCTGTATGGATGAGGAAGACGAGGAAACAGTTCTTCACCTCCTCTATACATGTCCTGTTCTACCTCAAAAATGCAAGAACGATCTCAAGATACTCCGATTACGTCTGCCTGTTGGTCATTTCTGGCTCCTACAGCCTAAAGCATTGGGTCGATTGTTCTTTTATTTGAATTTGTAAAAAAATATTTTTGTATTGCTCCCGAAGGGTACTCTCCATAGAATCGTTATTTTGTTTTTAAGTTTTTTGAAGAACTAATCAACCAATTTCTAATAATTTTTGTCTCCACAAGCTTTAGTACTGTCTTCATAATATTTAATGATCAAAAATGTCATTGTCATCGCACAGTATTTCCCTACAAAATTCTTTAAAAAAAGCCCTTTCCTTCCTACCGTTCAGTTTTCAAACCGAAAACCCTTACGTGTATGGATTTTTCAGTATATGTGGTATCACTAAACAGAATTGAAACAGGTACCAAATGAAAGATTCATTTTTTCATTCTCTGGCAACAAGATTCAAAAGCCGGTTAATAAGATGTGTTGCGCATTAATTTATTACATACTTATGTATGTGTAAAATATGATTTTCTAAACGTTTTACTTAAGTTTTCTTCGTAAGCACATAACTGATCTGCATGATTTATATATCAAATGATGAGTATTTTTTCGCTAAATGTAGAAAGACTCAAACCCTAAGTAAGTATTGTTCCGTTAGCACAAAAAGAGTTATTTGAGTAGTGAGTAATCTGTGTTTTTTTTTGCATCTTTTTATGAAAAAGGTGTAGAAATATTAAGGTTTCATGGATTATGGATATTTTGGGTACAAAGTTATGGTTAAATGAAGAAATTGTTATTTTCTATAGCTTTATTAACTAATGTCTATATGCATTAGTTTCAATTCTTTATTGGCGAAAGTTAAAGTTAGTTTTTTTATATTAAAATCACACCCCTTCCCTTCGAACATGGAATTGCAACGACAAAATATGGTAAGTTCATTAAATTCGGCAGTTCACAGTATTCTCGGTGTTGAATAAAGAACTGCGTTGAATGTAACACTTCGAAAACACATACATATATCGATAACGATGCACAAAAGCGGCAGTAAAAAAAGAATATCTATACGTTAAATTGATGGGCATTCCTAGAAGGTCGAGTATTACGGCACCGTTATTTAGGGATGAGATGCAACTTTCTTCTTTAATGATATTGCTAATACAAATATGTACTACATAAAGTAATTTTTGGTGATAAGTTTGTGTATTTAAAGTGCAGGAACGTTTTCACATTTTATCTACTAATAATCTATATTTGTATGTTGACGATTCGCAATGATGAATTATGCCAAAACCATACAATTTTCGGCCATATTTGTAATGTAAACATTAATTTCATTTCATTAACCTTGTTATCGGAAATGATTTTTCGAAAAAAGAGTTTTCGACTAACTAGAACCACCATCGAATTTGTGTTTCTAAAACAAGAATATATTTATATATTAAAAAAGCCTAAGATATAGGCAAAGTTGTATTTTAAATTTACAACACTTTTACTTTCCAATTAAAGTTTGAAAAATTAGAAGTGAAATTTGTTTTCAACTATGCAAATGTTATGGAAAACTATGCACTTTATTTTGTAGGATCAGCCTTGACATGGATCTGGCGAATGTATCTAGTTCTCTGCTTCCTACGAATTCGTTCACGAACTTGTAACTTGTGGGCTTGTTACAGTGACACGTTAACGACCACTGATTGGTCTGTACTCTACATGTGACAGTTCATTAAAACGTTTTATAGATACACAAACATTCGCGGTAAACGAAGTGGTTTTAAAAGTGCATACATTTGGTTCAAATTTTGTACACACCACTCTAATGCTACCGATCAAAAGCTACACAAGACGTTCCAAAAAATAGTTAACGATAGTGGAAGTTATCAGCAATGTGCTTTCAAAATCGTGTAACAGAATTTATGGCTGAATTAGGTATTACATTATATTACACTATTAACTGTAAAATTCTTATCCAGTAGAAAATATTGTACATACAAATGTTACCACCACATTATTCCTAATCCTGTCCCCATTTTCTAGTCGCTTACATTGTATTTAATGAAAAAAATTGCATTGTATATCATCTTGAACGCGTGCTGAATATAAAACAACATAACAATGGAGATTTAAGAAAAAAATTATGTAAAGGGCTGTCCATTTTCCGGTTTTAAAAGTAAACTTAAATAAAACACATATAATTTTTATTATAAAGTTTCAAAGGTCACATTATGTGTGAAATACTACATCATTTAAATGACCACGACGAGAAATTACGCCGCCAGGAAATGTCTCTTGCAATAAAGCCATACTGTTGAAACCACATATTCTCCAAGTCGTATTCTTCAATAGCAGGTAAAAAAAAGTCAGTTATCAAAATGACCATAATGCTCCGCATTGACGGTGACACTCGTTACATCGTTCGTTTTCGAAGAAGTAACGGTCAATCACACCTCCGGAATAGATGATGTACAGGCCTTACAATATCTATAACCAATCCAGTCTCTTCAAATTTCTTCACAATTTTGGCAATTGCTTGCGTAGTATATAATCATGTTTTAAAGCGCGATAAATGGCGTAATCACCATTTTCGTAGTAGGTTTTAAAAACTGTATGCATTGTGCAATAGTTAAGCGACCCATTTTCGTAAATGTCCGTCTTTCAACTGAAAGAATTTGTTTAACAACTTAGTTTAACAGATGTCGAATTCCATTTCCAGCCCTATACTTTTGAAATCGCAAAATGGATAACCTTTTATCTGTAATCGTTGTTATTTTCATCTGATATAGAGTTTTTAATTCTGTTTAAACTTGATTTTCAATTATTCTGTGCCCTAAGTCTTTGTTTGCTGTTTGTTTTTGAGCATAAGTTTATATCTACTAGGCTGTAACTTGTCATTAAATGAATTGATTTGATACAACACAACCCTGCTTCATGTATCTAGAAGTTCATTATCTTCTTTCATACATCTATATATTTCTGTTAATGTTGAATGAAATTTCTCTATCTGTCCATTCTATGTACCACGATTTGCTTCTACGTATTACATTTGTATGCTTTTACTTTCCATTAAACTTCTAAATATTTCCGATTTGAAACTAAGTTCGTTATCGCATGCTGCATTCATATACATTTTTAACAATTCATATAAGTTGTCTTATCTCTGTTTTATCATTGATATGTGTTAAACTAGCATATTTGCTGAATTCGTCGATGCATGTTAAATATTGATTGTTTTCTAAGAAATACCTGTATGCACATATGTACTTCATAGTATGTATATATTTATTCTCTTTCCTTTTTCGGAATTGTGTTTTCTATATGCGGCTTCCTATCGTACTTGCCTTTGTTGCAAAATTTCGCAATTTGTCTCAAATTCTTCAAATGTATACCTCTTATTTTTGACCACTAATATTCCTTTTCTATTTATTTAATTTTTACGCGAGCATTGATATGACTTTTCTTCACCAAATTTATGTTATCGTCTTAATTAAGTATGTATGTTATGTGCTAAGAAATCACATATTATGAATTTCTTAGAATCTCTAATTCTATATAATTTAATTCCCACTGTCCCTGGTAAAATAAACTCTTTTATTTTTGTTATTGCACATTTATTGTCTTTGAAGTTGATTATTGATCATTTGCAGTGTTGCCGAATCTCATGATTTTTCATGATTCTCATGATTTTTCACCCCCATCTCACGATTTCATGAACTTATTGAAAATCTCATGATTTTTAAAATCTTCCTTCAAAAAAAGTAGTGGTGCCGATGGAACTGCAGTGATGATGTGAGTGAACTTATCTGTTCGCACTTATTTACAAGCTGATGTCCCAAACTTATTTATAATGAAGTGTATTTGTTAAGTACTCCTTTCATCTCTGCGCTTCATTTGCATGTTCCAATTTAGCCCCAAGCATTGAAGATTTATGTTGATATGTTTATAATTATATTCAGAACAGTCCTAAGAGTTGCAGCAGCATTTAAAGCTTTTCATGCTATTTTGGAGATGAAGCCAAATAAAATTTTAGATTATTCACAGACACGGTGGCTTTCGAGGTTAGAAGTAGGTAATTGTATTCTTGTGTAATATGATGCCTTAAAAGCATATTTTAACAACGTAACAAAAAGTGACAACTTACTGTCAAGCAAAACTATTCTAAATATTCTAACAAATGCCTTCCCCTTTTCTTAGAAATTTTTTCGATTGGCAAACAAATTGTTCAAGGTTTTCAATGCCGTTGTTCGTCCTTCTTAGTTAAAGGTACCAAGGAAATATATTCCAGATTTAACTTCAACAACGGTGTCTTCATAGATATGGAATCTTTATCAACAACAAATGTTGTAAACAAAAATGTTCAGTCAATTTTTCCTCTTAAACATGTTCCAATTCTAGTGGCTGAAGTTTTTAATTAAGAGTTAGACAATGAACGGAGAATGCTAGTGAATTCAAATATTAAAACAAATGACCAATCAAACGAAAACGACATTGAATAATTTTGGAAGTATGTTGTTCAAATCAAACTGGCCGATGATAGCTTGGCATATCCATTCTTGTCAAAAAATTGTTCTTGAAGTATTCTTACTGCCACATTCTTCAGCCAACACTTAAAGAATATTTTTAAAAGTAACATTACTCAAAAAGTAACATTTTTCATTCCAATGACCTTATTAAAAATCAAAGTTGTTTTCATTTCAAAGTCAAAAAAATCATTAATCGCCAGATATTTTGTGAAGTTTATAACCAATAGTAGTTAAATTATTGTGAACTATTAATCGACAGATATTTTGTAAAGTTTATAACCAATAGTAATGAAATTATTGTGGATATAATAATATGTAATTTATTTATTTTTTTCTCTAAAATATCACTAAATGTTGTTTTAAGACTTAATAAAATGAAATGAAATCTCATATTTATTTTGTATTTAAAATTTGTGTGGTAAATTATACGCCAATATTCATTAGTAAGGGCCCAATGAAGAATAAACAATCTCAGGATTTTTTTGAGGATCTTATGATAAAAAATCATGATACATTTTTGTTTGAATCGGCTACACTGATCGTCTGTATTTTCATTTAATTATCTTTTGTTTGAATTCTTGTTTAACGTCTTATAAACGTGATATTTCACTGGTCAACACTTGTGTTAAAATTGCCCTACTGCGTCATCTGAAGCGTCTGTAGTAAGTACAAATTTCTTACTAAAATCAGGCTGATTTATTTTATTTCTTTAATTAAAAATTGCTTTTAATTTTTTTGCTGCAACGATTGCTTCTTTATCTAAAATTATTTAAGTTATATTTGCTATTTCTTCAGAATCGGACTGCAAATATTTTGTAAGCTATTAAAACACATTTTTTAATAGCCATATTTCGTGTAATAGCCATTCATTCCTAAAAATGGTAGCAATTGAAGTAGAGTCCGTATAATTGGACGTCATTGAATAGTTTTAAATGTGTGTCTTTATCTGTTTTAATTACGTTTTCTCCTGCAACGTAGTAGCCTAAAAATTGTATTTCTTTTTGATAAAATGTTGATTTTTCTAGAGATATGTATCTTCATGTGCGAATCTCTTAACACGTTTATAACTTCATAGAAATGTTTCGTGTGTTTTTCTTCATTATTTAAATATTTGACAGAATTTTCCTAAAAATGACACTAATAATAAAAAGCTCTCTGAAATTTTCCAGGTGGGTTTTAAGACCAAATAGAATTCGAATATATTCATACTTTTGTCTCTGTCCATAATTATTTCTCTGATTATTAGTATTTTGCTTTGAATGAAACATTAATTTAGTAATTGACATGTTGTTGGAGTAACTTAATTTATCGAAATAGTTAATTTTTGTTCACAATGTTGTTATAATCTATCAAACTATGTCTATTTTGTAATAATATGCTCCCCGCTTGCTCTAATACATGATATGGTCTTTACTCTGAATATGCAAAGTCTAGATCACTAATTATTTAAAATTGTGCCCTAATCCGTAAAAACATCGTTGGCAGGATCTTTAATTTTTGTAAAATAAAACCATGTTAAATAAGGCTGAATTTGAAGAATTTCCACAAGTTAGCTTTATTGCATTTAAAAAAAGTGAAATAAGGCTAATTTGGTGTAATTTCAGTTTCAATGGTATGTTTATACATAAATGCAAAGAAACTCCATACACTCAAAATCGCACCTACCCCAAATCCTATAGTGTACCCAAGCAGAGGGGTTGTAGGAAGGATGTATGCCCCCTCTTACATACCTAACCATAAAAACATGTTGGCCTTATTTCAATTTATTCATTAAGTTATTCATAATTATTAGGAAAATTTAAAGTAGTTGCTTTTTGTTTCAACAAAACAAAATGTATTCAGTGTGCATTGTAAGAGTAAAGTGAGCAAAAAAAATATGTTTTAAACCGAAAAGGATAACATTTTTGTATGATTAAAGGTGTTTCCTCACCGTAATATTTTAAAGCTTATACATATATAGAAAAACTAAGTTCACTGTACAAAGAAAGCCGCCAAGATTACTAATAATAAATTCAAGTTACCTACTTCGTAAAATTATATATTTTTGTAAAATTAATCGTTTTAGGAAATAACTTATTGATCAATATTTTTACAATATTTTATGCTTGATAAATGTTTTCGTGAGTAAAAACTGTTTCGAACATTATTTTCAGCTCGTCGCCCCGCTTCATCCGTGCCGTTGTATAGAGCTGGAAGTGTACCACGTTCCTTGAGTGTACCGCCACTTGAACCATATGTTCCACCGGCATATGACAGGTCTCCAAGTATCGCACCAAGGGCCCTTAGTCCAATTCGAAGTGAACACACGCCTCTCCGTGCCCGTTCAGTGGATCCATATTTAGCTGATGATTTTTTTAGTAAGTTTGACAGACCAAGTGCATTTGAACGATCTGGTTCACCTACACCAGTAAAACCTGGTCGCTGGGGACCACGGCCAGTTGAAGTAGCGTATGACTCCAATGGTAAACGATTCAAATTCTTCTTTCATTTTTATCCACTTTGTGTGTAAATATCAAATGTTCATTTTCATTTTTACCATTAAGTTACTTATTACAACGGGAAAAATGCAGTTCTTATGATCCTGTGTTAAATACAGCAATTTTGATTGTTTGGTGAGTTGATTATGATGTTGAGGGCGGAAATTTTGCAATTTTTCTGTTTCATTTCAAAGTTAAAAACTTTTATTTTTTCGCCAACATCATAAGCAAGCCATCAAAAAATCTATTAAATCTAACACAAGACATCCTGTTGAAATGGCAAAGATCTAACAATGATATGAACATTGAATATCATTTTTTTTCGTAATAATTATCAAATACATTTTTTTGTAGGACTTCCAGTCTTTCATCCAAGGAACCGTTTCAGGAATCTTTTTGAGCCCAATCCAAATGCTCCTATTTCTCTATTTAGCCGCGACCCCTTTTGGTGGGATATGGATGACCTAGCTCCCTTCCGTGGCTACCCAAGGTCTTACACGCCACCCTTGATAAGAGACTCATTTTTGTCTCCAGTGAAGAACCGCTACTTGTGGGCGAAGCATCCAGCTAGGCCCCTCCTATGTAAGTTAATTTTTTGTTCTTATGTTGTTACTCAAATATTCAATTTTTGAAATGACTTGGATTTTGTTTTTAGCATGTAACGAACTAAAGGTTTTGATATCCTTTTGTCAATTTGTAAATACAAATTTAAACTTTTGTCTTGTCAACGTTGATAAAAATTTCTGGATATTCCAACAGCAAAAATATTTATTTTAAAGAATTTTTTGATAAAAAACAAAGCATATATTTTTTATTTAATATACTTATACACTGCCTCTTATCTGAATAGTTAAAGATTTATTTTTTCCTTAGGTATCGGTTTGAATATTTAACAGAAAATAATAATTAGTGTTACCGCCTCTTTTTAATATAGTCTCGTAAATTCGATTTCGAACTATACAAATTATTCAGGTATTCCACTTCCACGACATGAACCTACTTCTTTCAGAGTTGAAGATGAATTTCTTTCCTAGACTAGTTAAATGGTGATTGAAATGAAATTCTTCGCTAACCTACAATTTGCACCGGTTTTTAACTTAGGAAGTTATTGTAATTGGTCCGATTTTTCGAATTAAAAAGGTGAACAAAAAATTTTTAGAGAGATATCTGTGCGTGCGTGTGTACGTACGTTCGTACGAGTGGGAAGTTTTTTCGTCATCCATAGCTCAAGAACCAAGAAATAAATTTTGTTATATATGTAGATAATAACGCAGAAAGATGCAGAAAGGACTCTCAAACAAATTGAGTGAGCGGTTCTTTTAACATAGCAATTTGAAAAAAGGTGGATTTTTCTTCAAAAATATACTTCGTTGGTATCATGTTACAATATATGTATTATGTATATTATAAATCAACAAAATTGAAAAATTTTTCATCTGGATTATTTTACGAACAAAAAATGATTGCAACGAAAAACATCATTAGACGCATCCCAATCTATTTGTATTTTTATTTTTGACGCTAAATCATGAGAATTAGAAGCAGCTGCTTTGATGATAACACTCCTATCATCCCCTGATGTGGCCGTATAAGTTCCTTCTTTCATGTTTTTTTTACATAATTTTGGATATTTCGCAAAAGCTGCCTGCAAAACTTTGACTTCTATTAATTTTCTTCCTCGCAAAAAGATTTACCGGGATGCATTTTTGCCGTTAATAGGTAAAAACCAGTGACTTTTTTGACTGATAAAATTTCATTTGCAATTGATAGGTAACTTAACGTAATCTGCAATTTTAAACTTTAAGACACAAGCGCATTATTATGCCCTTTCACAAATACAATCCACGTAGAGTGTCTTTTCTCTTTCATTACGTATAAAACAAAAGTCGTGTCATTGCAATACATATGAAAAGAGGCTAACAGTGAGGTGAAAATATGTATGAACCTATTCAGATAAGCGGCAGAATATAATGTTTTAACTATAACCATAGACTAACTAATAATAATTATTAGTTAATAATAATTATTAGTTAGTCTATGCTATAATTCAAAGCCGAAAAAGCAAAATTGTAGTCAGATCTGCGTATATCTTTTTTTAATTTACATGTATAGGTTAAAATATAAAATACGCTTTGTATGTATGTTTGATACGTACATATATTTATATCCTTTTCATATTTGATGTCCATAACTCTGTTTCATATTTTGTTTTGTTTACAAATTTCAGCTCGGTGTAGCTACTAAGCTGATAACATCATTGTATCCTGGAACTGGAAATATGTCTTACTTTATGCAGTTAAATTTGAACAAACCACGAATAGCTAAACATTTATTCTTATTGAAGAATCGAACGACACGAATAATACTAAGATCTATCGAAACACGAACATGTTTTTTTCATACTCATAATATACAACGCTTTGTTACATATAGTTGAAACGAATCCATGCATGTATTGCATACCAATATAATATTCGAGATAAAAAGATAAACAATATATTTCGCTTTTTTATGTGTCACACATATGTTTGTTTGTATTTCTTGGAACATTTCTAGGTACCTTCCAGTGGCGCGGTGTGGATAATTTAAAGTTGATGTCGGCAATATTTTTTATCTACGAACTTGAGTTTTAAATATTAATCTAAAAATATTGGGAAATACGAATGTTTTTTGTCTACCTTAGAAGCGAACTCATGTAAATGAGCTTGAATGTAACGGTTTATCCATTTTGCGATTTCAAAAATATAGGGCTGGAATTCAACATCTGTCAAACTAAGTTGTTAAACACATTTTTTTGTACATGGTGTGGTTGTCTCGGGTTGTGGTATAATTAATTTAGAAAATGAAAAAAATAAAACTAATATTAAATTTTATTATTATTATTTTGTTTTATTTTAAAACAATAAATTTCACAATTTTTTTGTTAATATTATATTTATGACGCGACGCGTTTCGGAACCTTGTCCGAATTTTGTTTCAGTTAAAAGTCTGACATTTACGAAAATGGCTTAACTATCGAATCAAAATTGTTAAAACCTACAAAAATTGTGAAAAATTTAAAGAGACTAGATTGGTTACAGATATTGTAAGGCTTTTGCATCATCGTTTTGCTCGTACCAATGAAAAAATTGTCGAATTTGGAGTTCTAAGAATCCTCAAGTAATCGAAGAGAGGCCATAACATCTACAAAATGTCACTGTTTGGTCCGGAGGAGTGATTGGACCTTACTCGAAAACGATGATGGACTTCTGTCACTGTCAATTCGGAGCGTTATGGTCATAATATGATAAGCGAAATTTTTGCTTGCTATTGAAGAATATGTGGTTTCAACCACATATTTTACTCAACTCGGGTGAATATGGCTTTTTTATAAGATACATTTCCTGGTCGTGTAATTTCTCTTCGATCGTAGCGATATAAACTGGCCATCAAGATTATGCGATTTGACACCGCTGGACTTTTTTTGTGTGGGGTTACGCGAAAAATTGTGTTTACGTGCTCATGAGTTACCTTTAACTCATGAGCACTTAAAAGCCAACATTCGTCAAGTTATGGCTGAGATATCTCCCAATATGTGAAAAAAATTTGTTGAAAATTACCTTAACAGGATCGATGCTCGCAACAATTCGCGTGGTGGTCACAGTGAGTACCATCCCGCACTTTCTTCTTTTCTCTTACAGTCGCATGGCTAAGTCCGGTATTACGGTTTTATAGCGAATGTATTTAATGCGCATTTATCGGTTTTTTTGTTTTGAAGTGTCATTCGGTGATAGGCGCATTATTACACGAAGCAAAAACACTCTATATGAAGATAAATCATTGCTACGTATCACCCTCCAACACACATTTGCTAACATTGTTGTATATGTAATGTAAACGAATGCAACGAGAAAAATTGACGTGTTTTCACGCATACATAGAATAAACTACTTACCCAGTAGGAAATTTGCTCACCAATGAAAATTTTGTGTGAAATCGCCAAGGAAATCAGCTACTCGAATCACTGAGGAATAGCATGCAATGAAATCCTTACTGGAAGGCATTGCGTTTTTCCTATGATTATACAATCCACCCTATCTTTTTCCTTGTAAAATATTTCATTCCCGATATGAAGCACGAGATGGGTGTTTTGTTTTTGTTTATATTTGCCTTTTTCTTCTCTACCTGCCACTGAATAATACGGAGATTGGCTTCAGTTTTAGAATTTCAATGCTCGGGTTTTTTACATACAATAAAAAATTGCCGTTCCCGTTCGTCAGCCTGGTTTGCTTCGAGAAACAAAGTTATTTCCAACAACAACGACCGACGGTGATGGCGACGGATGGTTGAAGGATTGCAATGTTCGGGTTTTTTACATATCATAAAAAATTCGATTCGCGATCGTCAGCCTGGTTTGCTTAGAAACAAAGTTATTTCCAACAACAACGCACAGTGTTCGGGGTAAGTGATTTTTTTTTTGAGAGCATTGTTGTTTTTTCGAGAGCTGAATTTCATTGTTCATAGTGTCAACAAGTGAGTAAAGCTTAAAGTTGTAAAAAAGTGAATATTTTGGTAAATTGGTAGAATTTGTGTTCAAATGGACAAGAAAAATATTCAGGTAATTTCATTTAAATTACAAATCCCTTTCTACAATTATCTAGTCCTATTTTATTGCTCTTTTTTTAAAGGCTTCCGGATCTAAACAGTCGGCAATGGACTCCATTGAATTTTCACCCACAAAGCAGCCAAGGCGGATTTTTAAGAAAACGGTAATTATAACTATTATTATTTTATTAAATTAAATTTCTATATATCTGCTTTACATTTTGTATAGAATCAACAAGATATGATAGACGAAATGAGAGCGGACATTAAACGTTTGTGTGTCGCCACGGAGCAGCTAAAAAATGGGATCTGCACATTGGCAGCATTTTTATCAATAAAATCATAAAAATTTACATGACTGTTTTTTTTAAATATTTGTATCCAAAGATTTAGGTATGAGTAAAAAATAATTCGATAATAAAAACATGATTGACTTCATTTATGCACATTCACGAAATTTTTCACCAGGTCAATTTGCATTAGTGAATGAGTTACATTGGCTTCCCTAAGGAAACCACTGGTCAATATTCATTTATGAAAAAGGCGTTCAATTTTGCAAAGTGAATTCCTTGGTGAACATTCATCACATTTTTCACCAATGTAAAGGACACAAGTATATCAGCAACTCCACTAACCCAGTGATTTCCCCGGTGTGAATTCGCGGTATTTTTCATCAACTACAATTCACTTTGGAATACACCAAATACACTTGCTTGGTGATTTCCTCACTGAACAGTCACCATGAAATTCACAACTTGGTGAACGCCAATCCAATCCCCATGTTAATTTCACTGATGTTTTCACCATGTTTTCATGGGGTGTAGCTTCCATTCACCAAGGAATAAGTTGGTGATTCACCGATGAATTTTTTGAAATTTCCTACTGGGTATATCTTAGGGGAAATTTCATAAAATTAGAGGAGGAAGAACTTTAACAAGTTTATGAGTTCAATTTCGGGATTAACTTGTAGGCAACACACTATGGCTACCGAGGATTTATATATTTACTAGAGTGTTTTTGACACTAAGACTTTTCGGATGTTTAAGTCTGTGCATTATTTTGACAGATACCTTTTATTTCTGCTTTCGTTGCTTGCTTTCGGTGTACGCAACCCACGGTTTCCACTGTAGTCATCTGTTACCAAATATAATCATTATTTGTTCACTTACTCAAATGATAATTTTTAAGTTGTTCGACAATTTGAATAACGAAAACGCTCTTTTAACATACTCACTTGGCTAAACAGAAACAACGGTTAAACTCATTTAAACTTTGGGTAAATAATGACTTTATTAAAAATATAAACTGTTGATCTGAATTGGACTTGTGGAACAGAGAGAATTATCTACGCATTACACAAGCCATACTACTTTTAATAAAATTATTGTAAAAATGTATATATGTGAATGAAACCAATGCAAGCTCTTTGGTCGAATCCGCTTATCATACGCAACCGCAACACACTTGGAGCAACAATAATTGTGAGAATAGAGTCTCGTGAGAAAGCCTGGAAACTTAAATACCCTGAAAGGAAAAACATAAGTATCCAGAAGGATCTGCCACCAAATGTGCATCATAGGCGAGCGAAGCTCTTATGCATAAGATAATGCTAATTGAAAAGGTCCATCGGAAAGGAAAAATTGCTGTTCGCGACGACAGAATTATAATCGAGGACAAAGTTTTTACCTGGGACTCCAAGTTGGGGCTGAAGTGTAGTGAAAATGATGGTCTCGATGTTCTGAAAACAATTTTTGGGGACATTTCTTCTTTAAACTTATTAATGAATGAACTTTTAAATCAAAACGATACGTATAATATGTCAAAATCTTCGAAAAATATAGTTGTCAACTTAATTGCCAAGCACACATGGTGACAACGCATCAACTAATTTTCAATTTGGGTGCGACCACAAGTAATGGGTGTTCACACGAGGAGTGAAAATCTGCACTTTAGCAGAAAGAAAATAGTTTGTTAGTTAATGTTAAGATTTTAAGTTATAATGTGTCAGGATTGAAAATAAATTATTATTTGTAAACTTTTTTAATTATATTAAGCAATTTGATATGGGTATGCTTTTTTAGACACATTTGTTAGAAAACGAAGAGGAGCTATTTAAAAAATATTTACTAATTATGAGTTCAGATGGGTAAACGCAATCAGAAAAGCTAGATATGTTCGAGGCAGCGGTGTATTTTATGTTTATCGTGAACATGTATGTGAAGTAGATATGAGTTTCAGAAGAGCAGTTAATTCTTACGTGATGGATGTTAAACTTGTAGTAACTGTCAATCCGACTTCGAGAAAGTAAGCGATAATCTGCAAGATGTTAACTCTACGAACTTCATGCTTATTGGTGACTTTAATGGCAGGATTGGCTTGTCACAAAACAACTTTTTCTGTACACAGTGGCCTGTGTATATCATCAATCGAAAATCAAAAGATATTATATGTGATTTAAAAGGCGAACACTTTTAGGTAGATATGACTGTCATGTGTTGAATGATAGCTGCACAGGAGATTCAGAGGATGAGTTTACATTTATAAGAGATCAAGCTAGCTCTATAATAGACTGCTATCTGGTGTGGAACAATATTGTGAGTGATTTCAGAGAAGGAACTCAGAATTTAGCCGATCCATGCCGCTTGAAGTTACTTTTACAAAATTGCGAACAAAACACCAACTGGCTCAAATAAATTGAATCTTATCCCGAAAATGCGCTGGAATGAAAAAAAATAAGAGCAAATTCCAAAAAAACATGAAGAAAGAAATTACAGAACTTCAAGAACTAAACGAACTCGTAGATATATCGGTTTTAACGCAGATCATCAAAAAAGCGAGCCCACAAAACCAACAAGCAAAACATAAAAACCAATTATAAGCAAAAATGGTTTGATTCTGAATGCTTAAAAGCTAGAGATCTATCATTAAAATTTTTAAAGTTATTCCGGTCACAAAACTTGCCTGTTTTTAGAAAACAGTACTCCAAGGCAATATTGAATTCAAAATAATATGTGCAGTAAAAAAAATCTGCCTTTGAGCAAGAGACAGTATCGGTTATCGATAGCACCAGTAACTCTGCCGAATTCTGGAAGGCTGTGAACACCTTAAATAGAACCACGAATATCATTGCTCTAGGATTACTAGCGCAAAATATAAGCGATCACTTCAAAAAGCTTCTGAACGCAACGATAATATCACCATTGGTACTAAACGCAGAAGTTATTGAGAAAACTAAAGTGAATAAGGCGCCAGGCGATGATCGTATTCCGTTTGCATGCAACTGATGAATTTTGATTGCTGCTTACTAAAGAATTTAACCGACTTTTCGAAAATGCTATAGTTCCCGATAGTTTCAGAAAATCAATAGTTTTTACGCTTTTCAAAAAAGGAAACGGTGATGAAGCATCCAATTATAGAGGTAATTCTTTCTTAAACACAAATGCAAAGCTCTTTGCTGGGCTTATTGAGAATAGAATGTCCGAATGGGTGAGGAGAAAAAGTATACTCTCTAAATATCAGGCCGGTTTCAGGAAGAACTATTCCACAACGGACATATTCTAACTGTACAACATTGACGATTCATATATCAGGAGAAAGAGAAATATGTATTCTTTGTTGACTTTTGGTCAGCATTCGAGTCTATCGTTCGTGAAGCGCTTTTCTATAAGCTGTATGCCATTGGACTGTCGAGTAAAACAATGAACATTCTGAAAGCCTTGCACACAATGAATACAGCATACATATGGGATGGAGCGTCTGACTCGGCAGAGCTTCGCACGGAAATAGCTCTCAAGCAAGGCAAAACGTGCATTTTCAACTGTGTGGGAACGAACAAAACACAAACTTTTCCGATCCACAGCTGCATCGATTTTATTGTGTGGAGCTCAGGTTTGGGGTTACTGTTCTTTTGAAGCAATCGAAAAGTTTCTCCGATACTTTATTAAAAGAATCTTCTTATGAATTTGTGGCTTTGTCTGATTCCATCCAAGGAATTGTTTCGTTCTATCCTCGAACAACAACTACTTCCGAAGGAGTGTGCTGAAAACTTAACTGAGTTGAACCAGCTAACTCAGCTAGTCAACACTCAAATATCGGACGTGGTAGGTCGCACAGAAAACACTCTTGACTTGTTTCTTACCTCTGACCCTGGTAAGTACACAATTAGTGTTCTATCTCCTTTAAGCGCATTTGACAATTGTGTCATATCAGCAAAAGTCAAAACTCTCCACTTAAAGAAAGAGTTCCTAAGAAAACCGCTTGGCCAACGGAAACGGTCTCAATAACTATTTTAGGATCTTTAACTGGTCACTATGCATCCTCGATAGTGACGTTGACGCCAGCACTAATATGTTCACAAGCTTGATTCTCCTGGAAATGAGAACTTTTATTCCGAATATGGTTGAAAGCATCAGACCTAAGGAAAATGATGTTTCGATGCGAGCTGTAAAGAGGTTATTAGGGCCAAGAAGGTAAGTTTCCGTTGTTTTAAATCCAATCCAACGGAGGAAACCAGGAATAAGTAAAAGCAAACTAGGAAGGCCTGCAACTCCCATATTCAACGGAACAAATTTTACATGACCAAAAATTAAAGCAAAAAATACTGCAATGTCTTAAATGCTTCTTCTTTCCAAAGATCGAAAGCTTCTTAATGACCGACAGTACGGTTTTCATAGAAATAGGTCTACTGATGACCCCATGGTTCATCTTACCGAACAGTTAAGCAAATCTTTATATTGCTTTGGAGACAGATTACTGCACTTGATATTTCAAAAGCATTTGATAGGGTTTGGCATCAGGTTCTCTTATCAAAAATGCGTGTTTTCATGAATCTCTCCTTCATTGAATTGTTGTATTAGATGAATTCAATTCAGAAAACCACAAAATGAATGCTGGTGTGCCCCAGGGCTCTGTTCCATCTCCAACACTCTTTCTCATTTTTTTTAATGATCTTATGTCTGCAACATCTAATCCAATACATTGTTTCGCTGATGATAGTACTCTTAACTTTTCATATTCGTTTTCAGATCCACGTCCCTCTTCTTCGGATGTGGAACTGCAACGACAAAATATGATAAGTTTACTAAATTCCGACCTAAATAGCATTGTACAATGGGGAATAAAAACCCGAATGAAATTTAATGCTTCGAAGACTCTTGTATCGTTAAAGCGAGATATTCCCCCTTTGCCATTATCCACAGATGGTACTTGCATCGAGGAGACTGAACATCTCGATATGTGCATCACCAACCACCTGTTGTAGAATGATCACATACGCGATGTCGCCAAAAATGCCGCAAGATTTTTGGGTTTCCTCCTTTGATCTGGCTGTTATCTGCAAGACTTATATAAGTCCAAAGCTTGAGTATAACTACAATATCTGGGCTGGTGCTCCTGCAACTTATTTAAGCCTCATGGTCAGAATTGAATGTAGAGCATTTAGATTGATTAGTGATATTACTATCATAAGTACATTTTCATACGTCGCTTGAAATGTGTCTTGTCTCGTCCTCTTTAACATAATAAGGGCAGTATTATTCTCTTGAGTTTGCACTTATTATAAAAGAAAATAAAAAAAACAGCTGTGCCCCCTATACCCATTGAGATTTCTTTATAAGTTTACATTGGACAGTCTACAGAGATATGATAAGTTAAATTCATGTTACTACTGAATCATACAATTTTGTATTTAACTAAAATTTTTGGTCGAAAAGTATACGAATCATACTAAGGCAAATTTTTCAATTCTATGCACCACTTGGCTTGATGAAACCTGTCATCGTGAAAGCAAATATCTTTATACAAACGCCTTAGAATCAATTAGGAAGAGAGTCTCCCAAAAGATCTTCACTTTCATTGGTTAGAGTACAGGAATCACTTTAAGGATTTAAATCAAATAAAACATCAAAAACAAATAATAAAAAACTCCCAGGACTAGGCTACTGCGGATTACCTGTAATTGGTGCACGGCCTCTCATCAACAGATTTTATTTTGGCCTTGAAAGGGTTTATAGCGCGCCGGAGTAAGTGCACACAAATATTTTCAGACAATGCTACTTATTATACAGAAACAAATCGCGGTTTACATACACTGTTCATGCTAGATCAGCACAATTAGATTTTTCTTGAAGAATGGACGGAGTTTTATTAACCTACACTCCCCTAACTTCGTAGGCATCTGAGATGCAGCTGTAAAGGTTGCCAAGCACCATTTTGGACAAATAATTGGTCAAGCGTCACATTCATTTGAAGATATAGCAAATATAAGCCTGACTTATAAGAACCTTTTCAACAAAGAACTCCAACTACATTGTCACCTACGCATGAGGATTAATGATTTAAATACCTAAGCATCAACTTGTTAAAGATGAAAAACACATGAAATGTGTATGAAATATTTTCTAAAACATCTTAAAATCCTTCTTGAAGATCCTGCAGACAACAACATGGAGCATGTTTTCAGTTCATTTTAAAAAGATCTTATACCTACCCTCATTTTGGGGTGCTTAGTTGCTTCTGAACTATTGCTTAAATTAACCTTTATTTGAGGTGATGATCGCTCTTAATTGTTAATTGAAATCAAATTATTTTGCGTTAACAGTAGAAAGCCTCTGACTTTACCGCTGTATCTTATAGTATTTGTCTAGTAAAATAATAAAAATTATATTTATTACCGAGTAATTAAATATCTCTGAATTTCCACCACTGAAATTATTGTTCACATAATTGCAATCTCAAGATCATTTTGTTTCACGTATTTTTGCCCAATGTTCCGCAGATAAATAGGCTGGACAGCAAAAGCTTAAGACTAAAATAACAATAACTTTCAGCTGCCATTTAATTTTGAAAATAATGAGCATTGCTCTTTCTAGCGTATCTATGGAGGTATGAGTGGCTTTAATTTTTGCACTGTGGCCAAAATAATAAACTCGTCTATTACTTGAAAACTTTGTCACAACACTGAAAATTTACTCACTGTTCGCAACTCCGATTCCGATACCCATTTCTTTATTTCATGTTCATTTCTCACGATTTCAAACACGTTGCTTTTAATGTGTTGGGACTATTTTTAATGAAAAAAAAACTGGTCCACAAAACAAAAGTACAGAAAGTAAATACGTCTAAAAACAAAAAACAAACTTTATCTAAATCTAGCCAACACAAGACTGTTCATCAAAAAGGTAAATAGCTAAATAGTTTGCAAGACCTTTTCTATCATAAAATGATTAATTGCTATTAAGAAGACGTATCGTGAATTCAAATTGAATATTTAAATCAAAAATATCTAATAAAATGGTTCTAAATTAGAGATAATATAAATTTTAAATTAATTTAAACTTTTCTAAAAAGTCATGTAAGAATTGAAGTATTAATGCATACAACTGTATGTATCTACAAATCTACATGTAAGTAAACATAATTAAGATACTTTGAAATAAAATAATAATAAATATTACTACCGCAACCTGTTAGTGCCCAAAATTGGATTCTGCAAATTTTGCGCCCGTTGAATACTCTCCATGTAGGTATTCACAAAGTACTATAGGAAGAAGAATGTACATAATGTATCTAAACATTTAATGAGACAAAACCATTTAAAATTTCGTACATCGCACCTTTAAAATATCGCCCTGCCTTCTATGTGTACTTATTATTTGGTTTTCTATTCTGTTCAATTAAAATAAGTCAGTACAGGCCTAATGGGGTAACTTTTTCCAAAGTAGTGATGCCTGATGAACCCTCATTACACTGCGTCCGGTAAAATACCCCGAAAAACACTCAGCATGGCCGTTGTATCACAATAATCACAAATGTCTTATTTCCCATAGGAAGCTATTGTAATCCGAAGATTTTTCGAATTAAAAATGTTGGCATTTCGTAAGTACGTCCGTACATTCGGGAATTTTTTTGTCGTCCATAGCTTGAGAATCAGTAGAGTTAAAGACTTCAAATAAATTTTGTTTTACAGATAATAATGCAGAACGAGACAGATAAGACTCCCAAAAAAATTGAGTGGGTGGTTTTTACCATAACAATTTAAAAAAAGGTGAACATTTTGGTACACCCAAAATATCTCACGAACCAAAAACGCTAGTGGCTTGAATTAAATTTTATATTATTTAAATTATTGTAACCTAACCAACAAGTATATTTGTGTAAAAAAAATCAAATTAATTTTTTTTAATAATCAAACAAAATAAAATAATAGCTATTTACGAACAAAAAATGATTTTATCTCAAAAATAATTTATGCAAGGAAGAATAACGTTTTTGACAAAAAAATGACTAAAAGTTTTTAAAAATTGATTTACGAATCAAATATCTTTTCAAAAATTTAAGATATTGGCTTCAAACCAATTATATCTTATCAAAAATATCGTTGTCAACATTCAATAAAATTTTGAGAAAAATCAAATTGACAGTTTGATACAAGAAATAAAAACCTACAAAAAACAATACTAAGTCTCACAGAAAATAATGTTTTCGACATTTAGTTAATTTTGTATATCAATCCAACATTCAGTTTTTTTCATAAAAAATAAAATCTACCAAAAATGATACGCTCTTTCTACTAAAGTTGGTAAAAAAATAGTTAGATTTTGAAATCAAACTAATACATCATATGCAACATATTATTAATTTTTAGGTAATTGTTTTGAGAAATTAAGAACAAAGAAGAGTCTTTTTTCGATTGGCCGATTTACAATGGCATGGTTTACAATATGTTTATAACATTGGTAGCTCGGATGCAACTCACACTGACTTTGCAAAATATTCATAACAATATGTTGTGTAAGATAATTAATTGAAAGTCAATATTCTTTGTTCACTAATACTTCATTGGAAAACCATTTCTTATCAGTTTTTTGTTGTACTTGTACTTAAAAAAAATTGTCAGTTGAATTTTTTTAAAAATATAATTAAAAATTACCAACAATATTTTGCATATCTATTTTTGTTACCGAGATTCTTATCAATTTTAAGAAGCATTCCTTGAAGTTTGTATTTCTTATATAAATAAATAAATAAATAAATTGGGTGGCTCAACAGTCCGTTGAGATCTAGGGCCTAGTGACTTACAACTCTCAACCATTCCTGTGTGCGAGTAATGTTTTCAGGAATGGAAATGGATGAATATAAATAAATACAGATTATATAAATAAATACTGAAGACAGTGCCTTCATTTATTCACGAGAATCCAATATTTGTATATACTGAATGTCTAAAACTATATTTCTGTAAGGTGAAATTAGTTGGAAACCAACATCATTTATTTTTCAAAAGATATATCAGTTGACAATAAATTTGTACTAAGTTTTAGTAATATTTTTATATTTTGTAAGAAAACTGTCAATTCGACCTTTCCCAAAATTTGACTGAATGTTTCAAACTATATTTTTGTGACATACATATATTTACTAATCGATTGAATTCACAAATTTGTACTTATGCTAATTTTTTGCCTTGTTGCAACTTATACGAAACACCTGCCAATAACCAAAATAAAGGGTGATTTTTTTGAGGTTAGGATTTTCACGCATTAGTATTTGACAGATCACGCGGGATTTCAGACATGGTGTCAAAGAGAAAGATGCTCAGTGTGCTTTGACATTTCATCATGAATAGAATTACTAACGAGCAACGCTTGCAAATCATTGAATTTTATTACCAAAATCAGTGTTCGGTTCGAAATGTGTTTCGCGCTTTACGTCCGATTTATGGTCTACATAATCGACCAAGTGAGCAAACAATTAATGCGATTGTGACCAAGTTAACTTTATTGGACATTAAACCAACCACACGAATGCGTACAGTGCGTACAGAAGAGAATATTGCGTCTGTTTCTGAGAGTGTTGCTGAAGACCGTGAAATGTCGATTCGTCGCCGTTCGCAGCAATTGGGTTTGTGTTATTCGACCACATGGAAGATTTTACGCAAAGATCTTGGTGTAAAACCGTATAAAATACAGTTCGTGCAAGAACTGAAGCCGAACGATCTGCCACAACGTCGAATTTTCAGTGAATGGGCCCTAGAAAAGTTGGCAGAAAATCCGCTTTTTTATCGACAAATTTTGTTCAGCGATGAGGCTCATTTCTGGTTGAATGGCTACGTAAATAAGCAAAATTGCCGCATTTGGAGTGAAGAGCAACCAGAAGCCGTTCAAGAACTGCCCATACATCCCGAAAAATGCACTGTTTGGAGTGGTTTGTACGCTGGTGGAATCATTGGACCGTATTTTTTCAAAGATGCTGTTGGACGCAACGTTACGGTGAATGGCGATCGCTATCGTTCAATGCTAACAAACTTTTTGTTGCCAAAAATGGAAGAACTGAACTTGGTTGACATGTGGTTTCAACAAGATGGCGCTACATGCCACATAGCTCGCGATTCTATGGCCATTTTGAGGGAAAACTTCGGAGAACAATTCATCTCAAGGAATGGACCGGTAAGTTGGCCACCAAGATCATGCGATTTGACGCCTTTAGACTATTTTTTGTGGGGCTACGTCAAGTCTAAAGTCTACACAAATAAGCCAGCAACTAATCCAGCTTTGGAAGACAACATTTCCGAAGAAATTCGGGCTATTCCGGCCGAAATGCTCGAAAAAGTTACCCAAAATTGGACTTTCCGAATGGACCACCTAAGACGCAGCCGCGGTCAACATTTAAATGAAATTATCTTCAAAAAGTAAATGTCATGGACCAATCTAACGTTTCAAATAAAGAATCGATGAGATTTTGCAAATTTTATGCGTTTTTTTTTTAAAGTTCTCAAGCTCTTAAAAAATCACCGTTTATATGAAATACTAATACATCAACAGAAACACAATGCTGAACTCACGAAATGTTCGAGTAGATACCCATTTTACAAAAAAAAAAAAAGTATTTTAAGTGATCACAAACATTCGTATCTCTTCACTATTAATTAATTAAATACATTTTTTTTAATCCAAAAAAATCTTTGCACCTATCCTACCTTGCACCAACTCCAAATCCTGTAGTGAGCCCAAGCAGATGGGTTGCAGGGGGCAGCATGCCCCCCATACACACCCCACTGGTGCATACAGGATAAAAGCTGGCCAGTACAACAGAATGTTGCCCTTAAGAAAACGTATGTATGTATAATACTTTATTGTTAGTATTACCTATTTTTTCTTTCCATTTTAAGTAATAATTTTTTTTTAAACTGCCCCTCCCGCCTAAACAATAGGTAAATTGCCTGTTTTCTACTGTTCTAAGAAAATGCGTTATAATATCTTGTCGCCTGAGTTATCGCAGTCTTGCCCTTTTTTTAAAAATACAAACAAAGAAAATTCAAATTAAAGTAATTCTTCATCATCAAGCTATTTATTAGCTTCCTCCGGATTAGTATTCATACATTTTGACGTGTACCATCCTAAAATACATTTATCCAAAATCAGCCACTATAAAACAACAACAAAAAACACATTGATGTCATGATAGTCACAAGCAACAATTGCATGTACATACATATACAGTATTGTTCGTAAAATAAGCAACCGATTTTTGAATTGTATTCTAGTTCTTAAACTTCGCCGTAATTTTAAGCTTGAATTTGCAGTACAACGTCTTAATTGGACACTTGTTTAATTCGGATGGCATTTGTAACGTCCAAAGACCCAGAGGAAAGCGGTTACATTTCCGTTACTGTCTTGGTACAGTAAAGCATTGCAGAGGTAATGTCATGGTGTGGACTT
The DNA here is from genome assembly GCF_945859685.1 of Eupeodes corollae. NCBI lineage: Eukaryota > Metazoa > Arthropoda > Insecta > Diptera > Syrphidae > Eupeodes > Eupeodes corollae. The sequence goes on from NC_079147.1 coordinate 130,377,833, forward strand.
GTTTTTCTGGAACAGCAGTAGGGCCCTTCATCGAGATCGATACAAAAATGGATTAATTTGTATCCCGGAACATTTTAGAAAGCCATATTCTCCCATACGCCGATCGGGAAATGCCGCTGCGTTGGTAGTTTCAGCTCTACAACGACCCTAAACACACCTCAAAGCTTGTAAAAGAGTGGTTTACAACAAAGGGGGTCCAAGTCATGAAGTGGCCGGCTTAATAACTAGATTTAAACCCAATTGAGAATTTATTTGGAATACTCAAAAGGAAGATCGGCAGCTGTCGATTTAAAAATAAAAATGAACTACTTTTGGGCCTTAAAAAAGAATGGTTCCGTATTAGTAAAACTACCCTTAAACGGTTAATTGAGTCTATGCCAAAACGTTTTCGAGAAGTTATAAAAAACAAGGGATATTACATCAAATATTACAAAAGTTGCTTAGATTACGAACAGCTGAATATAGAGTTTTAAGTTTTTTGTAAATATTTTTTCTTTAGTACTATTGAAAATTAATTGTTTTTATTTTCCTTATAAACCTTACTTATAATAAAATAATAATTGAAGTTTAAAAGCTCTGTAAACAAAACTATTATGAGCCTTTGAATTTATACCATGAATCGGTTGCTTAGTTTACGAACAATACTATATTTAAAGATCTGAGATATAAGTATTGGTCCCTATTTGTTCTTCCATACTTGTTTTTATATGGTTTGAATTCACTTTTTGTAAATGTAAAGGTTTTTAAACAATTTAGATAGTTATAACTTTTATTTAACTTCTTTGCCAAAACTTCATAGGCAGAAAATACTTTTGAATTAAAAAGCCGTACAAATTTCAGCTCAAAACAAAAATCAAAATTAATTTAAAGTACTTACTACGCTAAATGAAATTGATATTAATAATATATTTGAATATTACCAAATTGTTTCAACATAAAGATTAAGTGTAAGAATAATTAATGTAATTAATGAAGACATATAAGCCATTGATATGCGAGTTAAGAACCGTTAATGAGCCAGTAAGAAAAGATTAATAAGCATAGAGCAAGAATAATTGATGAAGACCTCTGAGCTATTAATAAGCCGTTGATAAGCCAGTTAAGAGTCTCTTATAAGCCAGTCGTTGATAAGCCGTCTAAGAGCCATTGATAAGTCGGTTACAAGCCGTTGAAAAGCCGTAAGGAGCCGTTGATAAGCCGCTTAAAAGCCGTTGGTAAATACTGACAACAAAGAATGCACAACTGAGGCAACCGAACCAGAAGGGAAGAGCTAGTAGCCAAAGGAGAACTACCAAAGAAGCAATAACCTAAAGACCCTTCATTTGACAATATATAGTAGACTCTCGATGTCCAATCAAATACATTAATATGTGTAAATGTAATTTATAGTTCTACTAAATTTAATTTAAACTCAGAGTCATAATAAAGAAAAGACCTTCATACTAAAGTTGTCTTTAAAGTTGTCTTCATAGATCATAGGTATATAGAGCATACTTCAGCCTTTAAACTTAAATATTTTAACGATTGGCGCCCGAGCAGAGTTAATATAATTCGACAAAAATCTATCTATCATATGATTTTCTATATATTGACTTCCATAAAACTAACTAAAAGAAAAATTAAGATCTAAATTTTCCCTTTCCTCGAGTATTTTTATTACCTAATTAATGTTTTTTGTTTTCATTCCTTGAATCATTTTCATCTGGTTAGATTTCATCGGCACTTTCATTCTCAGTTCTTAGAAAAGGTAAGGTTAAATTGGCTGTCCGTGATGGAGTAGGACACACTTATGATAGTTTAATAGCCCATTTTGGTACCACATGAATCTTGAGGCTTTCTTCTAAGCTCAATGAAACCAGTTTTAGATTTCGAGCTAGAGCAATTAATGTATACAGTGAAGGTATAAGAAGTATTTCCTTCTCTTCCTCATCTATACAGTTTCTGCAAATCGTTTTAAAATACGCATAGTCACGTGGGTTACCTATTAGACAGTCTCCGGTTTTGGTGCCTATTATCTAGCTTATATGCGATCTGTTTAGAGATAGCAAGCACCATGATGGTTTTAAATCTACTGTTGGCCATATGTTCTTTGTGACCTGACACGTGGTGATGTTGTCCCGCTTGGTGTTTGCCTTCTTCATAGCGTCTTGCATTAGCAATTGTTTACATGTACCGATTGGTATGCCAGCATCAGAGTATATCTAATAATTAATTAATTTTAATAATTATTAGATATACTCTGGCCAGCATTTGCCAAACTTGGTAGAATGGGCTGTACTGTACCGTTCCTGGCGAGTTTATCTGCTTTACAGTTACCTGGAATGTCTCTATGGCCCAGCACCAAGCAAAGGTTAATGTAAAACTGTTGCCAAATCTCCATTAGAGATGATCGACAGTTATGGACTGTTATAGAGTTTGTAGAGACAGAGATTTGATAGCTGCCTGACTATCTGAGAAGATACGGATATCAGATGTTGATATCACTTTTTCTTTTATCGCCAAAATTCCGCCTGGAACACGCTTCAATGAAAAGAAAGGCAAATGAGAGACTTAATTTCAGTCGTACAAACCTCCACCAACCCCTTCTCTTGTTTTTGAACCATCTGTATAAAAATAGATTGGCTCGTCTTCCAGGAATGCCCTATCCTCCCAGAAAAGTCGAAAGTTAGGAGATACTGCAGTCTGTGTGCTTTGGAAATGATTTTAAGTACCTAAGAATTAAGGAGTGGCCAATGTTGTTGTTAATCCACTGAGACGAACCTTTGAGGCTAAAAGCAGAGCTTGCAGCTATTTGTTTACTAATTATATCCTAGGTTTTAGATAGATGGGGGTGCTGGTTCCGCAGATGGGGTCGTGCGAATCTATCTGTTTATAGCTTTCTCTAAAGCAGTCCACCACACTGACATATTGTATATTAAAATCGGTCTGATTACTGTATGTATAACCAATGCGTGATTCGGGGTTGTAAGCCCAATTTTTTACCAATACCTTTTTTGCAAGAAAAGTGTGCTACACTAGTTTTTTTGTATATTGCGTTTCTAATTTATTTTTCGTCTTAAATAAGACCCAAGTACTTAGCTTCGTCAGAGAACTTTAATTGGATTCCTTTAATATACGGAGAGATTACAAATGGGATTTTGTATTCCCTCGAAAATATTACTAATTCGGTTTTGTGTGGGTTAACACCCAGTCCACACCAATAAGCCTAACGTATTAATTTGTCAAAGTCTGAGGCATTTTGTAAGATTTCTATAAGGTTATTAAGATGCTCCACTAAAACCGCTATAGTAACGTCATCCGCAAAGGCAATCACTCTGAAACCCTTCGCATCCAGACCAGTTAGAATTTCTTTTTACACCGGGTTCCAGAGGAACTCTCAGGTCATATATCTGTATAAAAAGAAATCATCACCATAGTCTTCAGGAAAATATTTACGAATTTTTCTTGCAAATTAGTTTTACCACAAAATATACACTTTGTATTATTATCGCTCATGGTTATAGTTTAATGTTAAATATAACAAAATAAATATCAATCGTGTTATTGATAAGCAATGATAGCATCATTGTAATAGAAAGCAACATGGGGTTGGGTTATTAAAACGGATGGAGCTCTTCAGAAATACATAGAGAACAATTTAGAGAGAAATAGTGACTTGAAGTAGTCCGCTTCCGCTTCTTTGCGTTGAAATGGTAAAATTACTTAAATGTACGCTTTTTAGGATGTAATTAATTTTTACTTATCTGATCCTTTGTCCCAAGTAAAAGGGTGTATATTAAAAGCTTATATACATAAGAGGTTCTCAACAGGGTGCAAGCTATCCCCCGTATAGTAATCAACCACTCTTCTGGTTCTTTCTTTCTTTTAAATTTATTATTTAATTGGAATTCGATCATATTTGATACAACACAATGAATGATAAAATCTTGTTAAGTGAATTTAAAACGATTTTTTTAATTCGATTTGTTTTCTTCTGCAATTTTCCAGACATTTTATTCCACCGCACCATGAATATCATCATAACCAGAAAATTGTTACACATATTGATGAACTTTTATCGATGTGAAAAAAAAGTTGGGTAAAATATCAATTCTTATTGCGAAATAAACCTGTGCAATTGTTGTAAAAACTTGTGGCAACAGAACGTAAACATAGACGTCATCTTTGGTGAAAATAGGGTTTTACATCGATCCATACAAAATGTATGGGTAAATTATTTTTCTTCATATTTTTTGGGACATTTTGTGATTTTTTTGGGATATCGTGTTTAGCTGGAGACTAGTCCAAATTGGAACAAATTTTCAAAATTTATCCACGCCTTTATAATGTATTGAAAGAATCCGTTCAAACTCACATATTTTATCCCACAATCAAAAAATATTTAAAGAAAATCACTTCATCACTTTTTTATATCCAATGTTGTAATGCCAAAATTTACTGAATTCATTGTTTACCTAAAGAGTTGAATTAAACTTCTTCTATTTTTTTAATTGGTATGAAGTGTTAGCCTTGAACATCATCTCAATTTGTTTTGTATAAAAGTTTAAAAAAATCATGTTATTCAAATCATTAAATAGTTATTTTAGAGCTTAAACCTATTATATTATTAAGTTACTATTGCAAATCTATACTTTCACAACAAATATTATTATTTTATGCTTTAATTCAAATAAATTATTACATTCTCTCATCAATTGAAATTAATATTGATATTTGATTTATGTATACGCATTTATTGTTATCAGCATTTTACAACTAGATTGGATTTTGATTGATATTAAAAATAAATTAAACAAGATTTCAAAAAAAAAATCATGGTGTACAAGAAGGTTCATTTACTTAATAAACCCTTAATGAAGTATATTAGTATTTTAATACTATGAAGAAAACTCTCCAACAGGTATACAAGTAATACCAATATATTTTTACGTACAATTAGTCTTAATAATATTTATAAAACAAAAAATAATTTAAGTTTACATATCCTACTCACTTATGTCAATCAATTTAATGTAGGGGGCTGCGTACATTTAATTAGAAAACACTTGAATACAGCTTATTTTTTCATAATTTTAACAGTTTTGTCTACGGTTATAAACTCTTTTAATCATAATAATTTAACACTGATGGTAAATGGTTAGCTCAAGGGCAAAGCGGTGTCCTTGAAAATTACTTTTACCAACTTAAGATATGTACCTACATAGGTGCTAGGTATGTATACATAATATGATGAAAATGCCCAAATATTTCTTCATCGTTTGACAAAATATTACAATAAAATATTATACTTCCATTAGTGAATAGAATACTACTTATTTTTTATCGCAGTTAAATCCTTTTATTTTTCAGAACTCGAAAAAAAAAGTTTCTTGTTTGAAAACCTCTGAATTAAACGGAGAATCGCGCTTTCAAAGATACATCTTCGAACTGATGTTGATGAGATTACTTCAATATGTTTGAAGTACATCCCCTTGCCTGTTCATATTCAGGGGAGAACCTGCGCATTATAGTGTAAATGTTATCAAAGAAGTTGGTAATAGGGTTGTCATTCTGTTATTGCTGTAGTAGGTACATTCCTATTATTATAAACACACAGGTGTACAAAAAGAATTCTTATATTTTTTTGCAAAAGGTATTTGTTAAAAATATTTTGATTGTAGTTAATTAATGATCGGTATGTTTTAGATGGTAACCAAATATACATAATTTGAATCAAAACTTTAAAAAAAAATGTAAGTCACAACAAGACTTCTTTTCTCTGAAAATAGTTCGTCCGCCGTATTTGGTCAATGTTAAACTTATTGCCTTAAAATAATGTTATCATTACTAATAGATTTTGTTCTACCTCGTAAAAAAACATTAAAGCTCTGAAAGATCTGGTAACCCTTCTGGCTGTACACCTTTAATATCAGAAATATTTTTTTGTATTTGTTCATGTTGGATTAAATGTCCAGTTAAAATAATTTATAGCTATTCCTGTTCAGCGGTTGACACCTTTTTTGAACTATTGCTTATTTTATTGCAATCTTTAACCGGCACGCTTTGCTGGTCGTTATTCCAATTAATACAAAAATAGCGTGGGGCTTTACCCTCGCGGTTTATATCAATTTAATTTTGTACAAACACAATTAATTAATGCAAATTAAAAAAAAAATTGGGAACCTACATCTCAATAAAATGACAGATATTATCGATAAACGACTATATTATGGAACAAGACATTTATTAACAAAATTTCAATGTATCATATACCGATGAAATTGCTTAAAGATATGTCTTCCAGCAGGGCAGATAATGACCCAAAATATTTGAGTTGCATGTTAAAATAGTGGAATTTGGTAAGCGTGATTCATATTGGCGAACTCAGCCTGCCTTAAATTTCAATTAAAACCTTTTGGGACATATTAAAATACTAGTTCCTGATGCCGTATAGTAATACATATATATAATAATAACCCCTTTTGGGAACCAATGGATATTAGCCAGCACTATCATGCCGTAAAATATGACCTATTGAATTTTGAAAAATTTGTTCAATTGCACTTTTCTAAGGTGTAATAAAACAATGCTGAAAATATTTTCATCGAAAAGTACCAAAAATCTTAAACAGACGTGATAAAAATGTAGTGAACGATATCATGCAAAGTCTTATTAGTATTATTGCTATGAATTCAGTGAGAGTATTTTTGAGATTTCAAAACAATCAAATAATTGCTACAAAAACAATTTTGATATACATTGGGTGCAGGGACAATTGTAGCAATATAACTTAAATATAATGCGAAAATTAAAAACCATATTTTGCGATTTTTCTTTGAGTCAAATTAATAATCAGCCGTTTGCAAGTTTAATTTTGATTAGAAACATTTTTGAATATTAACTTCATTATAATGATTTCAAGAGCATAGACTTCAATCTGAAGGTGTGATGGAAAAATACTCAAGACGTCTAGTATGATAGTCTTACGCACTTTTTGTTTTCAATTTTGTTAATTATTCTTAAAACAACTTTAAAGCCTTAAAAATTATATTACATTTTTTTATAAAACTTGCCTTATAACTTACTGGCCCCATACGGACACACTAAGTTAATATACTTTCGGCCCTAAAATCTATTTTACATCACTTCAATTTAATTTATTTTTTTATTTTATTAGTAATTAAAAAAAAAATGTCAATATCTTTTTAATTCTAAAATACTTCAAAACTACTGAAAATTAGGTTTTATCTATGAAAATAAAATATCTATCTATCTGAAAATTAGGTCCCTAAAATAAAACTTAAAACTAACGTAAACTACCTATTCTACCTATACTGCTTAAAACTAAAACAACCAGTCATACACACTAATCATCACGCCGCGCCGCGGGTAACACTTTTAATAACCAAGTTATAAATGAATAAAAGTGTTTGCGTTGATTAAAAATTTAGATTTAATGTTTTGCTTTGTAAAGAATAAAACTAAAAAGAGTAATAAGTTTGATATGAATATGAATGTTGCTAAAATGTTTTTTATTTGTCGAAAAAACTGCAATAAAATCTCTCTTGTTCTTTTGTAGCTTTAACATTATGACTTATGAGTATTACTCACTGCCGGAAATTCGACCACCAAAAACTGATATTGACATTGTTAAAAATAAAAATAATTACCTCAAATGACAATATTTATTGTTATTCTAAATGGGGTAATAGTGTTTATATTAGAGAATGTATATACAGCTATGGCCAAAATAATAAGAACACTCAACACGATTGGCTACTTTTATTTGATGTTACGTTTGTTTTGTGTTGAATAAATATATTATATTTTGAGAGGATAGATTATTATGTTAATTTTAAATTCCAACAGTTATTGCAGGGAATTATCAATTTATTTATTATTTTCAACCGAAAATTATTAATTTAATATAAAAAACCTGGCCATAAAAATAAGAACACTTTGACAAAATAGTAATTATACACCGTTTTAATATTTTTTAAAAACAAATTTTTATTTTTTTTTATTTAATTGCTTAGTACTTAGTTTTATATCCTTTTAAAATGACAGAGGTACGACTCATAGAGCCTATCAATCTTTGGTATATTTCAGGTTTGATTGAATACCAAACTTCCTTAACAAACTTCCACAATTCGGATTTGTTTGATGGATACCGCTTGCTTACTTCAATTTTGAGGTAGTTCAACAAGTTTTTAATGGGATTCAAATCCGGAGACTGCGAAGGCCAGGACAAAACATCAATTCCATTTTCTTCAAACCATCTTTTTGTTAATTTTGCTGAGTGCTTGGGGTCGTTATCCTGTTGGAATCGCCACTTTGAGGGCATTTTTTCTTCTGCCCATGGTAGCATTGTGTCTCTCAAAATCCCAACATAAGTTTCCTTGGTCATTGTTCCATCGATTAGAAATACTGGACCTACTCCCCACCAAGAAAAACAACCCCATATCATCAGACTTCCACCTCCTTGTTTCACAGTCTGCTTGGTGTATCGTTGATTGTACGCCTCACCTTTTGGGCGACGAACAAAATGTTTTCCATCCATTCCAAAGAGGTTGATATTTGTTTCATCACTCCACAACACATTTTTCCACTGTTTAACCTCTTTCAGTGGATCATAGGGCATGTGAAACATTTTGGCAAACGCCACCCGCTTCTTTATATGAACTGGTTTTAATAATGGAACCTTTCTTGGTGTTTGAGCTGGTAGCTTTGCCTCAAGCAAAACTCTCCGGATTGTCCTGGAACTTATTGGCACAGCAGTCTCATGAGTCAGGTCACGTGACGACATAAAAAGATTTTCCTTAGCTTTTCTTACCAAGGCTCTTTTGTCTTTTCCTGACAATTTTGATGGGCGACCTCTAGTTTCAATAGATTTTCTTGGTTGTAACGCTTGAAAAACCATTGTAGAGGAGCATTTGAGTATTCTGGCAATACTCCGAATAGACTCACGCAACACCAAAATAGCTTGACGCTGAGATTCCGAGCGAAATTTATTTTAGTTATATGTAAGTAATAAAATAATAGAACTTTATTACTTACCTATTTTTTTCATGTGAAGTCTTAATTGAAAAACTTTTAAATTTTTTTCTTGATTGTTCTTATTCATTGTTCAAATGCCACATGCTTTGGAATGATGAATCAAAAATAAACTTAATTGGGTCTTACTGCTTAAGAACTGTTATACATCCTTAGGGAAAGGTGTTATACAAACAAAAAACGGTTAAACACGAATGCAGTGGGGTTACTTTTCTTGGCCAAGAAATATAACCCGATAGTTTGAAAGTACTAATGCTTCTGCATTCTTTGGACAATTTGCCACTTATATTTTCTTTTTAGCAAGATAGCGAACCTAAGCACTCTTCGAAATTTTTGAGTGATGGACTTCGTCGTCATGGATTTTTTATATAATTATTATGTCAAGAAGAAAAATGAATGAAGAAATTTGACAATAAAACAATGAGAAGAAATAGACAAATCTATGTTATCCCTAAAATAGTGCATAATCAAAAAATAATTACCTATAACGAAAATATAAAGGCCAACTTCAATCAGCTTTTAAAACAGTCAAACACGAATAATGACCTTCAAAATAAATATGACAACCTAGAATATATTGTACGAGTAAACACTACAGCAAAAATGATGAACATAACAACTTCAAAAGAAAAACTTAAAAACAAAGCCACAACTACTTAAGCAAGAAAAAATAGGAAGATACATGCATATTTGAAAATTTAATGAAAACATGAAGGATACGTTTTTACAAACAAAATCAATAAAATAAGCAAAAACATATTTGAATAATGATCAAGAATGGGTCACAAGTATCAAGGACCAAAACATAGCCGTTATTACAAAATGAAAACGTAACTAAATTGTTTGATAAACTGTTTACCTAGACCAAAATTATCACGCAAAAAAAGGAAAGAAGGACGATATCCATAAACCATAAATATAGACCCATAAGTAATATTTCGACAGTTTACATCTCTTCTCCAAAACGCTTTTATAGAGCCATAGAAGAAGACTTTGATAACATGCAACCAAAAGAACAAGCTAAGTTAAGAGAAGGATTCTTAACAACACACTACTTCCAGACAATGAATCAGGTAATAGAAAAATGCAATGAACTTAAGACTACTGGTTTGTTTTCTATTTATTGCTTTAGTTAAGCTTTTGACTCCATTGAACAAGCATGTCCTCGCTGAAAAATCAAAAAAATACCCAAATTTAGTAGAGAAGATTAAAAGCACATACAAAAATAACACAGCAAGAATAAAAACAGGGAATATAGCACCCCAAAACGGGTTTGACAAAGAGATCCGCTTTCAACACCCTTATCTAGTTCAGTTCTAGAAGACAATTTTACACAAAAACTAACTTGAAGACAAAATATGCAATAAGGATATGTGGACAAGTTCTTAACAAATAAAGATTAGACGACGATATAGTTCTTATTTCTACAAAAGCTACACATTCATGACATGTTGATGGAAATAATCACCTTGTGTAAAAATTAATGGCTTCAAATAAACAAATCGAAATCTAAGGTAATGACAAATCACACAAAAGACGATATTACGTTGGATGACGACAAAATTACGTAGAAGATAACATACAAAATCATTTAACCCTCCGTCTGACCCCTGGCAGGCATTACTGGTTTTTAAATGATTGTCTTACTACACCTACTCTGAACCCATCGGACCAACAATTGTGCACGGCTGAGCCCCTATGAATTTAGATGGATTTGCATGCATTTTTACCACTTTTCTAATTGCTTCATTAAAAAACACTTTTTTTCTAGCGCCACTTGAATAGAAACAGTGTGAGCTTTGTTCTATTGGTTACGGTTACGACAAAAATTCTTATTTTAGTAATAGAAATTTAGATTAAAAGCATTAATTGTTCGATCAAAGAAAAAATGGTCCGCGGAAAACCATTAAACCTTGCATAAAAGCCAAAATAGAAGTATACGCGAAAAACAAGCTTCCCCTACGCACAATTGCCAACAAAATGAATAGAAGTGTAAAAATTGTTTGGTCGTACCTTAGAAATAAAGACAGCTATGGAACAAATATGAAGGGCACGCAAACAAGAGCCACAACAGAAGCAGACAGAAGAGAGATTATTAGGCTGGCTTCCAATTCAAGCGACTCTACTGCTAAAATCAAGGCGAAGAGTGGTATTGCAGCTAGTCTTAACACTTTTAGACATGTCATTCGTAGATCACAACATTTGAAGCGCCTTAAATTGAAGAAAAAACCACCATTAAATCCAATTCAACGACGAAATAGAATAGATTTTTCCAGAAGGAATATGGCGTGGAAGGAAGAGTGGACAAAAGTGGTATTTTCTGACGAAAAAAAATTTAATTTAGATAGCCCGGACGGGTATAATTTCTACTTTCATGAAATAAGAAAGGAACCAAAGTTTTTGGAGCGCCACCATAGCCGAGAAGGCGGTGTAATGGTGTGGGGGAAATTTCCTGATTTGGAACAGTTGATCTGGAGTTTCCCACGTTGAAAATGACGGCAAACTCCTACCAGCAAATATTGCAAGAAGCTTTTCCTAAGGTAACTAATGTATTTGGACCAATACCATGGACTTTTCAACAAGACAACGCGCCAATCCACATTGCAAGGATCATTTAAAGTTGGATAGTCGAGAAAAATGCTGCTTTACTTCAAGGGTCACCGTATTCCCCGGACCTAAATATTATAGAAAACGTATGGGGATGGATGGTTCGTAGAGTGTACGACTCTGGACGACAGAATGATGAAAAAAAAACCACTCACTGCTGCTATCAAAGAGGCATGGAGTGGAATTTCACTAAATTACTTAAAACAACTGTATGATTCATTTCCCAGCAGGGTTTTTGAAGTTATTTCAAATAAAGGTGGTAGCACACATTATTAAAATATCATTTTAAATACAAAAAAATACCCTCTTTACTGCATTTTTTTAATTTGTTTCCTTATTTAAGCGAATGTTTCTATTCAAGTGGGCCAAAAAAAAAAACAGTGTTTTTAATGAAGTACATAATTAGAAAAGTGGTTAAAATAAGCTAATGGTATTTTCCTGAATTATTCTGTCTATGTAGTTTTATTTGCAATACATCCATCTTATAAGAACTAAAACAAAAAGTTGAATTTATATATTTACCAAAGCGCTTCACGGTCTGATAGTAAAAAAAAAAGTTTGTTTCTATTCAAGTAAAGCGGAGTGTATAATGCTGTAAAGATAAAATAATTTTTAAAACATATAGATTTGAGAAAACAAGTATTATGCTTTAAGATCATTTTACATTTTATTTTCAATGTAAATATTTTGAGGAAAATAAACTCTAATATAAAACATGTTTATGGGTTCTTATATCTATGTAAGCAAATAAAAAAAAAAAATATTTTTGAATGTTGAAAAATTGGATTTTTGCAGGCTGGACAAAAAATTGAGTATTTCAGCGTTGGTTCTCCTCTTTCAAACATAATCTACAATCTCGGGATTGTTCAATGATTTGGAAAGCGTAGAAAGTAAAGTGCGTCTTCAATAATTTTTGTTTAGCCATTCTACTTCTTTGCAAATGCAATAAGCGGCTAATAACATGACAAAAAAAATATTGCAAAAAAAGCATGTCCTTTGCCTGGTACGTTTAGATGCAAAATGTGTAACCATTTGATCCATACAATCGACGCGATGCTATAAAAAAGAACTGCTTCCGGTTTCATTCCTTCGCCGCTACAATTTTTAGTAATAAACTGTAGAAATCAAATTTACAGCTTTGTTCTTTTTTAGCACATACAGCTGTGGACAACTAATTAAAAACATTACCTGCTTCTCATTTCTATATTCACTTTATCAAGTGTGACTAGAATAGCGTTGTCCAAAACGGTGTAATGCAAGCGTTATTAGATAATTGTTTGAAAAAGCATCATTTGTGCATAAGTCTTTGCAAAGTACACAAAAAAAAAGTTAGAGAGTAAAAAGTGTTCGTTTCAACTGGTCAACTAATTAGAAACAGTTAAATTACATTTTATTTGGGTGAAATAAAAATAATCTTTTTATTTAGCATTGGTAAGTAGACAATTCTGAATTGTCTGCAAACGTTTTTAAAGAATAATTTTTAAATTTTGGAGGTAATTGCATTGGGAAAATTAAAGAGCTGTGATCCTCCTTCAAGAATAGCGATTCTTGAGCTTTGGAAGCCCAAAATGTCCTACAGAGCAATTGCATCTCAAATGAACTGTTCTGTAAAGAAAGTTTTCAATGCAATTAGGCATTTTCAAAACTTCGGTACTGCTGAAATGTACCTCTTAAAAAACGGGCCCGTAAGACAAGCTGCCAAATAGATCGTGCAATTAGTAGGCTGACCAAAAAAGACCCAAAAATAAGCTCCACAGAGATACTACGCCAACTCTCTGTTGCAGTCGATGTCCCGATAGGGCCACACACAATCAGAAGAAGATTGGTAGAAGTTGGGTCGCATGATCGTGTTTCTCGGAAGAAACCATTAGTAACTGCAAGGCAACTTTATCTTAGAATAGAGTTTGCAAGATTACACGACAACTGGACAACAAACGAATGGAAGTACATAGTGTGGAGTGACGAAACTTAAATAAATAGGATCGGCCAAGATGGTGCACGTTATGTCCGAAGGCCAAAAGAAACTGCGTTCCACCCTAAATACGTTTTGCCAATAATTAAGCATGGAGACGGCTCGCTTAACGTTTGGGGTTGTTTTTCTTGGTGTGGAGTTGACCCAATCCATCGAATCGATGGAACGCTGACAGCCGTTAAATACATTGACATTCTTAAGGAACGATGATATGGAAGTTTCGGCAAGACAACAACCCCACACTGCTGGAATTACGAAACAGTTTTTTAGGGACCAATCGATAACAGTTCTGGAATGGGTATCATTAAGTGCAGACCTAAATCCGATAGAGAATCTTGGGGCAGATGTTAATAGAGCTGTTGCTCTCAAAAATAACTCCAACAATGATGTTCTTTTAAAGATAAATATAAGCTAAATGATATTATAAAGTTATAAATTTTATAATAAGATATGATTTTTCTCTTTGTTTCTAATTAGTTGTCCACTAATAAACGCTGTGTTTTTCGCAAAAACTGCCATATGAAACAAATGTTATGTTTCGCAAACATTTGTTTAAGTTTAAAAAATATATTTTGACAAAAAAATATTTTTGCACAAAAAGAAAATACAGATACAGATATAGATACTGCTTTTAAAGTAGATTCAATTTGTGTTTCTAATTAGTTGGCCACAGCTGTAAATACAAACAGAAACTAAGTTCTTATGAAATAAAAAAAAGAGTAGAAAGTACAGGACAAGTTCTTACCCTAATTCACCTCACACTCATCTGCCGCAGGTGTTGAATGTGGAGTAGTCACCATCTCTACCAAATGCCAAATGCTTTTAATGCAACAAACTGCAGCAACACCACCAAGTCAATAATGCAAGTAGACGCTCGGCCAAGAAATACAATGCAAAACGCTGAAAAAAATAACTCTTGCAGTGGCAACAAAAACAACAACTTCTGCTTCCACAAAACACAACAGCGAGCGGTGATCGCTTGTCTAAGTGCAAATCGAAAAATTTATATCGTGATCAACTCACTTTACTTTCGTCTTTTAGGTCTAAATCCATCTCTCGCCTCCACTAAAGGACTATAGGGACACTTGGATGGCTGAAGCAGCAGCTACTGCTGCCGCTGAGTCTGACACAGACGACAAAGAAGAGGTAGCTGAATCAAATGCCAGTTTGGAAGCATCTTTTTGGGACAATATAGAACCTCCTAAATGACGGGAGATGGATATCATTGTTAAGCCTTCTTAAAAAATAAATTATAAATAAATTGAATACAAAATAATCTCTTATCAGTTTTGTATGCACTATTATAGAATTTCCTGCAATTTTAAAGACTGACAAAATAGAAGCTGAATTGCATGAACTCATAATGGCTATTAACTCACCAAAGCTAAGTGCATTCTGTTTAGAACTAACTGGAATCGCCACAAGAATACCTTTACAAACTGCCCTAATGATTTTCCAAGAGTTGCTGCGCAAAGAGTCGTGAGCCAACAACCCTCTCGTAGTGAAAATGTCCGATTGGGATTTTGGAATTTGCCTCGTAAAAAACGATTTTCTACAATTTTTTTTAATTTTTGATGCTGATTACGAATCCGAACTCCAATTTTAGCGAGGTACATGCAGTCAAACTAAGAAATACTCGCTTTCAACATTATTTTAGTATTTTTTTCAATACATATATTACAAGAACTTGATGTTATAATCTTAAAATTACAATTTCGTAATAGGATATAGTAAACATTTCCAAACGGAAAATTGAAGAAATATATAGTAGATTTGGATAATCATCACATATTTTTTTGATAAGAAAACTACTTTATGAATTTAGATAGCCTCGAAAAGCCTTATATGTTTATTTGTGCTTTCGAATTAAAAATAAAAAAGAGGCTGGGATGCGACCCACACTGATAAAGAAAAGATATTTGAGTCGAAAATCAATTTTTACCAACTTTTATTAATTTTTTTTAGGTTTTTATTTTTTGTAAAAAAACTGTCAATTCGATTTTTCTCAAAATTTTTCAAAATGTTGAAAACAATATTCCTTATAAGATAAAATAAATTTGAATCCTAAATTTTAAGTTTTTGAAAAGATATTTGAATCGATATTCAATTTTTACCAACTTTGAGTAATGTTTTTTTTTAGATTTTTATTTTTTATTAAAAAAAATGTCAATTAGATTTTTCTCAAAATTTTATCAGATATCAAAAACATTATTATTCGTTGCACAAAATTGTTTTGGAGATGAAATCATATTTCAGTCGTAAAATTTTGGAGGTGACAAATTTTTTTGTTCAGTTTTATTGATTTATAAAAAAAAAACCGTTATATTGATTTTTTTCAAAAAATATACTTGTTTGGTATCACGTTACAATATATTATATAAAATTTAATTCAAGTCTCTAGCGTTTTTGGTTCGTAAGATATTTAGGGTTAACCAAAATTTTCACCTTTTTTTCAAACTGCTATATTAAAAAAACCACCCACACAATTTTCTTGAGAGCCCTTTCTGCATCTGTCTGCCTTAGTATAACAAAATTTATTTGAAATCGATATCTCTTCTGGTTCTTGAGCTATGGACAACGAAAAAAACGTCGCGAACGTACGGACGTACGGACGTACGAACGTACGTACACACGCACGCACAGACATCTTTCGAAAAATCTTTTATTTCGACTCTAGGGACCTTGAAACGTCGAGAAATGTCAAAATTTTCAATTTGACAAATCGGACCCATTACAATAACTTCCTATGGTAAGTTAATAATCCCAGGAACCTAAATTGATATAGTAATTTTCGAATCGGGTTTAAATTGAAGATGTTGACGGCTCTGACAGCAATATATCATCAATTGGAAGGCATTTAAATAAAATTCAAGAGACCTACAATTAAAAAGAGACAAATTTAGGATGGTTCTTATTTTATTATTTAAACAAATATCCTTCCCATCTACATCACAGAATTCTGTAAAACATCCACCTCTCGGTGGATTGTAGATGTAGATTAAATTGTGAGGAATGGCTTGTATACATTACAATCCTGTCGGTCGGTGGCTGAAAGAAGTGCTTTGCATTGCACAGATTTATTCGATCCAATTGACTTGGCTTTGAATGGCTATTGAAAATAAAGCGATCCTTAAACTTCATAGCCACATTTTCAACTTCATATCCCTCTTGACAAGTAAAGCATGTCAGACCGTTTTCAACGCAAAGCTTTTCAGTCTTGTGCAGTATCGATCCCATCTTCGTTGCTGGCTTCCATCTCGGGAGAGTCCACTTTTCCTGTTGCAACATTCTCCTTGGTTTTTTCCTTATCTGAGGATTAAATTAAGTGCAAATTATATATGCATTTTTATTTCAATAAATTACTATTTTTTTATTAACTTCCCATAGGAAGTTATTGTAATGGGTCCGATTTGTCAAATTGAAAATGTTCACATTTCTCGACGTTTCAAGGACGTTTTTTATTTACTTTCATAGGAAGTTATTGTAATGGGTCCGATTTGTCAAATTAAAAATTTTGACATTTCTCGACGTTTCAAGGTCCCTAGAGTCAAAATAAAAGATTTGTAGAAAGATGTCTGTGCATGCATGTGTACGCACGTCCATACGTACACGACGTTTTTTCGTCGTCAATAGCTCAAGAACCAGAAGCGATATCGACTTCAAATACATTTTGTTATACAGATAATAAAGCAGAAAGATGTAGAAAGGGCTCTGAAGAAAATTGTGTGGGTTGTTTTTTTACCATAGTAGTTTAAAAAAAAGGTGAACATTTTGGTTGAACCTAAATATCTCACGAACCAATGACGCTAGAGACTTGAATTAAATTTAGTATTATATATTGTAACGTAATACAAACCAGTTTATTTTTGAAAAAAAAATCCAATTAACTGTTTTTTTATAAATCAAAAAAACTGAACAAAAAATTGACAACTCGAAAATTCTACGAATAAAAAATAATTTCATCTCCAAAACGATTGTGTGCAACGAAAAAAACCGTTTTTACATCCGGTAAAATTTTGAGAAAAATCAAATTGTAACGTGATATTATAGTTTATTTTTGGAAAAAAATCTAATTAACGGTTTTTTTATAAATCGAAAAAACTGAACAAAAAATTGACACCTCGAAAATTCTACGAATAAAAAATAATTTCATCTTCAAAACGATGTTGTGCGACGAAAAAAAAACCGTTTTTAACACCTGGAAAAAATTTGAGAAAAATCAAATCGACAGTTTTTTATAAAAATAAAAACATAAACAAAAATTAATAAAAGTCTTTAAAAATAAAAATGTCTCGCATCCCAGCTTTTTTTTAAATTGTTTTGTGGGCTGAAAACTGTGTTCTATTTTGTGATATTGTTTTGTATATGTATGTTTTTTGTAGGTAATAAACTTGAAAATAAAACTAATGTAATGATAATAAGAACAAATTGGTCAGTAAAATATCATGTTAAGCTGTTTCCAAGTGTATAATTATATAATATTAACTTTTAAAAGTATATTTTAAAAAAATACTTTTTAAGCGTAAAATAACCTTACAAGTAAACTTCTTTCTGAAACAAAAATGGTTGCTGGGACTAAAACACTTTGTTCCACCAAACATCCATACTTTAGTAAGTGCAAACTTTGCATTTAAAACTTATTGCACTATTTCCGTGATTCTTAAGGAGATTCTAACTAGTGGCCTAGAGTTTTTTTTTGATTGAAAGTGTCAAGAAACTGTTAATTTTTAATTTCACTACATTTAAAAGTGTGTACTGAGTAGAATACACTTTCCAATTCAATAAAGCGTTATAATTGTTTGAACAAGACATTTGTTGTATTATATAAAGAAAACTTAAAAAAAATGTAAGCAAAAATGTAAAATACATTTTTTTTATTTTTAAATGTAATATAAAGAGTTGTGTTGTGATCCAGGTAAAATTATACGTTCCAAAAATTATATTTTGTGAATGTTCTAATAATTCTTTTTTTAAATTTGAATTTAAAAACTATAAAATTCCATAAGTATAAAAGTTTTAACAATTTTACTATAATTTAAGTTTTCCAAACTAAAAACAAACACATAAAAGTGTGTTAACTAGGAAAATCTAAAATCCTCACCACACAACTTAACACAAAAAAAAAAATACACCGCATCGCATTGTTGTTGCACTTTCATTTTTCATGGACCTAATGTCAAAATTACAAATACAACAATGTAAGCAAATAGGTGTTGGAGGATGAAACGTACAAAATATTTCGGTTTTTATATGTAGTGAAGTTGATCTTGTTCATCATTCTCCCATTTTGTGCAGTCCTTACCAAAAAGGATTTATTACTTTCTTGCCTCTCTATATATCCGATATTATATTAGTCTGGTATTACACAGCGCATGTTTTTCCTTGCATCAATGAAGTGCGAAAGAGAAAGAAATAAATAAAAAATGAAATAGAAATAAATCTGTCTAACCATGCACGTACAAGCATTTCCTTGCATATTTTTGACGTTTGTATTTCGTTTTCTTCGTATTTTTTCGCATTTGCTTCACTTTGTGTTCGTGTTTAGTAGAGTTTATACCTTAATATTGGACATGGAAGTGAATTCAAGTGGACGAGAGGTATACCTTTAATACCTTTGTTATTCTCATTATATTTTCTCTCAATAACTTTAAAAGACGTTTTGATTATTTAACTTTATCAATTATTAAAATTCAATAACTTAATCTAATTTAATTTTATAAAGTTTTGTACAATGAAGAAATATGGTAGAGTGATGCCTTGTGTGCTTTAACTAGAACTGAACTATTGAATATGTTAAGCTTACAAGGTACTCCAAAGTAAAACGATGCGTTCCTAATGATCATTGGTTTATAAACCTTTTTCAAGGTCTCAAGTTTTCGATTCACTGGGTACATCGATCGAAATGGTTACATTTTTTCCGTTTTTATCTATAAGAAAACATTTCCTCATACGTCGTATTACCTTAAAAGGCCCTTCATAAGGAAGGCTGAAACCAGTTTTTAGTTTGTCGATTCTTACGAAAACTGCGTTACAACTATCTAAGCTTTTTGGTATACAAATATTTTCACTTTTATGACGCGTGTCAGTTGGTAGGAGATTTCTCATTGATTATGACGTGTGTCAGTTGGTATCAGATTTCTCATTGTTTCGCGAAGTCGATATATACATAAGTGTATCCGAACTGACCTGCTGCAAATTGTTTTTTCTGAAAATCTCGCCTGGCAAACGAAGTTTTTGACCATATACCATCTCCGCAGGTGAGCATTGCAGGTCTTTTTTGATTGCCTGACTAATCCCAAGAAGCACTATTTGGAGCTCTGTACTCCAATTGACAGATTTGCCTCTGGCTTTAAGGAATGCTTTTAATTGGCGATGATCTCGTTCGACCATTCCGTTCGCTTGTGGATGGTATAGTGTGGTGCGAAACCTTAACGAGCCTAACAATCTGGTAAGTTCATTAAATAATTTTAATTCGAACTGGATGCCTTGGTCTGTTGTGATCCGTAGTGGAGTCCCAAATCTGGAAACAAAATTTTCAACGAATGTTTTTGCAACTGTGGTTGCGGTTATGTCTTTTAGAAGATATGCTTCTGGCCATCTTGTGATGTTAAAATGTAGGAATAGCCGTTGGATTCAGCGAGTGGACCAACTAAATCGAGGTGGATGTGTTTAAAGCGGCCTGATGGTGTGTTAAATCTTCTGAAACCTGACTTTATGTGTCTATGAACCTTAGACTTCTGACAGCACACATGATTTAACCCACAGTGTTATATTTTTATTCATTTCAGGCCAGAAATATCGTTCGGAGACTTTCTACTTGCCCGTAAACTGGGGTGTGAAAGATTGTGTAGCTTAAATTTGCTGTGGCTGTGGCTGAGGTACATAAGGTCGGATCTTTTTTGTTGACGTTTCCCACATAATTTTGTAATCAGAGAAAACGAAATTATTGAGAATGACTTTAGAAAGGTTTTTCCTTTTCTCTTTTAAAAGTGTAGCCAGCTCACGATCTAAGCTTTGCATTTTGACCGGATTAGTGAAAGCGTGAAACTGTGTCTGCCACTATGTTTTCCGTTCCTTTAATGTATTGAATATCTGTGGTGAATTGAGATATGAAGTTGAGGTGTCTAGCTTGTCGAGGACTTCTCTCCGTCTTCGCGTGCGTGGGCGGTTTGTGGTTAATGGAAATAGGTAAATTCCGACCTTCCACGAAATATCTAAAATGATTAATTGCGAAAAGTTCTTGGTCAGAAACAGAGTACTTCGTTTCCGCCTTAGGTAATTTTTTAGAGAAAAACTAAAGTGGTTCCCATATCTCATGGATTTTTTAATGTAAAATCGCTCCTACAGCTATATGTTTGAAGCATCTGTAGCTATTCATTCTGTATTCACCATCCGGTTTTGGATGTACTAATAGAGTTGCATTGGAGAGCGTATGTTTATCATGTTTAAATGCAACGTTCAAATGATCCGGCCAATTGAATTAAGTGGGTTTGTTTTTTGGCTTTTTATTCAATATGGCCATGTGTTCGTGTGTTGGAGATGCATTTGTGAACAAACCAACAATCGAAGTTCGTTTCCAAAATCAATCGCGTTGCGAACTACCCTTAGCGCGATCAACGCGATTCACAACACGCGTCCTTACATTTTACATGTTGCGGAACACTTCCGAATTCAAAGCAAAATATCAATTCAAAACCAAAACCAAAAACACTCTATATAAAGATATAAATCCCCGGTAGAAATCTTGGTTTGCCTACAAGCTAAACCGGAAATCAGCCTCATAAACTTTTTCATAGTATGCGTGTAATTTCTCCTCTAATTTATTAAAATTTCCCCAAAAACCTCAGTAAGTGTGTCTATGGATGCGTGAAAACACGTCAATTTTTCTCGTTGAATTCGTCCACATTACAAATACAACAATGTAAACAAATGGGTTTTGGAGGGTGATACGTACGAAGGATTTATATCTTTAATAGAGTGTTTTTGACCAAAACCATAGACACACCATATAAGGACCGGAAACAAATCTGTCATTCTGGTTTGCCTACAAGCTGAAACGTCTACTTACACGCACCCTTAAGTCTAACATCAATTCACCACTGCTAAGATCAATTCACCACCCTCTAAAGTTCACCACGAAAATGAGGAATAGTTATAATGAATTCTTTAGGGGCGGCACCTAGTGGCTACGGCGACATTAGGTATTGCATTTTTTGGGAAGAGTACGATAACTCAGGCAACAAAGTTTGATGACGGAATTGTATAGAACAGTTAAAAACAAAGCATTTTTTACTATAGGATATATGTGAACTCTAAATGGAAAAAAATAATTGTAATACTTTCAACTAAGTTTTATAAATTTCGTTAAAGCCGACACTTTTGTCTATTAGCTTGTTTTTAAATCAAGTCAAAACTATGCAAATTAAAATAGTCTGTTGAGATATCATATTTTTAAAAAATATTTATTTATAAGATCATCTCAGATGCCAACTAACTAACATTGAAAAACACTTTTGCTGTAAACTGTCATCAAATATGGTTAAACAAAGAACTTATAGTTTCTTAGACATTAATCACTTATAAGGAAAACAACATGTTCATATCTGAATTTATTGAAATGCGACATTATTATATTTTTGTTCACATTTTCTAATTACTAATGACGTGTGTTGATTGCATAGTTTTTGAAAAAAAATTGCTATAAACTCAAAATTTTGGCAAAAAAGGGTACAAAAAGGTTTAAAGTGTGATTTTAAAATTTTTTTTATTTACTATTGTTTTTAGAATGCATGGCTAATATTTTTTTTTATCAAAAACTGAAAAGAACATGATTTTATGTCTTCTAGTTCTTGAGAAAATTACCAAAAAAATATTTTATTTAAATTATTTTTTCCTTGCTTGAGTATTTACGTAGTCTTTTTTTGATTGTAATAATCCAATATGGATAAAGATATACCGGGCATATATTATTTTTTTCTTAAATCTTGCTTATTTGAATACAAAAGAAACATTGGCTAGATGACTCTGTGATTGAAAGTGGTCAGAAATTGTTAATTTTTAACTTTACTACATATATTCAAAAGTGTGCAGTACGTATAATAGACTTTTTAATTTAATAAAACACTAAAATTGTCTGAACAAGACATTTGTTGTATTATGAAAAGAAAACTTGAAATATAATAGCAAAAATGTAAAACATTGTTGTTTTTTAGATTTAAATGTAAAATTATACATTCCAAAAATGTTCTTTTTTTGAATTTTATAATAATTCTTTTTTTCCCGAATTTAAAAACGATGACTATTTCCTAAAACTATTTTTATAACTACAAAACAGTGACTTAGTTCTAACAATTTCACTATAAGTTAAGTTTTTCAATTGAAAAAAATGATAAAAGTGTGACAACACCTCAACATCACACATAAAATTACTATTTATTTCGGCGACGTGAGTTTGAAAACGTCAACAAAAATTCTGATTTTTTAAATATTTCGATTAGCAAGATTCGTTTTTGTATTTCTTTATTTAAAAAATTTTATCATTTAGCTTAAATTGTTTTTTTGAAAACATAATTCATATAATTTACTAACAGTTTATTTCCCTTTCTTTGTTGATTATTGCCCAAAGCAATATTAATATTATATTGTTATTAAAATCGGCTAAAAGAGTGTTCAATAAATCACAACACTTTGTATTCACTTTTTTTAGTAAAAGTCAAAAAAAATTGTAAGGACACGTCCAAATGAATTCCAATGTTCGTATTTTCCTACCGAAAATGTTTAAAAATGCAAACATTGGAATTCATTTGGTCGTAGCCTTGGAACAATAGTGTACCTACAGGAATGGTTTATACCTTCCTGGGAATCCTTGAAGTCCAAGGGAGTTCTAATGTTTTTTTTCCTATTAAAAATGTTTAGGCATTTTTCATTAATTTTTTTTTCGCTTGACTCGGAGTTAATAAAACACTATTAAAATTTGCATTCGGCTTTTAATTGTTCGTAGAACCTATGCTTCAATTTTCTTTTTTATTACTATTTGAATATATAAAAATCCATTCGAACACAAAAATAAATATTAAAAATCTAACATTATCTCTTCTTAATTGCGAAGTCAATAGAAATCAACGGATTCCAGGTCGCTGAGCATTTATCACGAGTTTCTTTCTTGGAATCTTCCTTGATTTCCGTTGGAATTGAACCACACTGACCGAACATGAATTCCAGTTCATCGGTGGTCAATTTTTAACAATGAAGCTCCAAGGCACCAATGAATTGCTTTCTCATTTGGCCTTCAAAATAGATAAACACTGTTGTCACTGTTGCTTCTCTATTAAATTTGGGATACAGGTGGTGGCTATCGACCGCAGGAACTGTTGCATATGGTAGTGTATGAGCGAACAGAGCGGCACACCATTTGTGTACAAATGCAACACAACTCAGATACCTTCTCCAGCTTTGGTCACTTCGTTGACGTAATCTTGTCCAAAAATTTCCCACACTGAACCGAAAAGGGCCTTGTCTGCGAATGCTCGCATCTATGCCATTCGTTTGTGACGATATTCCTCGCGAACACTTTCGTCTTGAGAGTCTTCACATTCGTCCATGTTCATGTCTTCGATATCTTTCTGCTTCTCAACACCAGTTCGCTTCTCAATGGCATAATCGAGCATGAGTGGAAGGATACCTTTTGCACGGAAGACATCTTTCCATTCGGAATATTCTTTTGGATCCTGCATTTTTAAATAAATTAACAAAACAACAAATGCGTCATTTGACAGCTAAAATCAAATCTAAAATTCTCACCACAGCAATTTAATAAAAAAAACTTGTCAAGACAAGTTAATGCACCGCTACGAATTGTTGTTGGATTTCACATTTCAAAATGGACGTTATGTCAAAATAACTAATACAACAATGTAAACAAATGGGTGTTGTAGGGTAAAACGTACGAAAGATTCCGGTCTTTATATGGTGTGTCTATGAAAATAATGCTTTGATTTAAAAATTCGAAAAGTCTTCATGTAATAATGCGCGCATCACCGCATAGAGGAAATATATTATATATTATATATTATTATATTATAATATATTTCCTCTATGGATCACCGGATGACTTTTCAAAACAAAATAACAGATTAATGCGCCTTAAACATATACGCTGTGTAATACCGTACTTACACGGCGCGTGAGTTTAACAACTCTTGGATATTTTCTTTTGAAAATTCATTCCGTGGCGCGCTCGTTATTATACGAATCCTTTTTCGCATTTCAGTATTGCGCGTTAATATGAATTTAATTTTTCATTTTATCTTCTTAGACTCATGCAAGTCATCTGCACCAGCTCCACTCTTCTTCAACTCTTCCGTTTCACGGAACTCTACAGAATTGAAGAATTGAATGCGAAATGTATGAATTTTTCCTTTTTTTAAATACTTTGCTATATTTGGATCAAAAGGCTTCAGTGCATCAGAAGGCCTGTTTTTTGACCCTGTTGATATACTCCGGATGGCATGGATTATAAAGAATAGGGTGCATTTCAAAATGAGCTCAGTCGTTAAATTCTTGCTCCATTTAAATATTTTAATTCATCATTCATTTATCAACATCGAAATAAAATGAAGCAAATCTAAGAAACAAAGAAAGAGTATAAAGACAAAACTCAAAAACACGCAAGCAAATTTCTACCCAAAAACACTCTTGTAAAGATATAAATCCTCGGTAGCCATATTGGTTTACCAACCGGAAATCGGACTCATAAACTCATTTAAGCAAAAACCCAAAAACCCACTCATAAAGATATAAATCCTTCGTACGTAACACCCTCCAAAACCCATTTGTTTACATTATGTATTTGTAATGTGAAAGAATTCAACGAGAAATATTGGTGTGTTTGCACGCATACATAGAAACACTTACTAAGTTTTTTTTCGGGAAATTTAATAAATTAGAGGAGACGCTAATATGAAAAAGTTTATATGGCTGATTTAAGTAGTATTCACATGAGCGCGACCAACGAACGACGAATGAATTACAAAATGTGAGTTTATATACGTTTGAAGACATATTTCCACACAAATTCTTAACAAAACGATAGCAATATAGTTTATATTTGATTTATGATACATACTTTTACTTTTCAATATAATATATGATTAAATTTAAGAAAACAAATTTATTCGTCGCGAAAAAAATTATAGTTGATACGAACTTTCAAACTTTATTCGCGTTCCACATAATCCACACTCGCAACGAATAAAATAATCGCGCGTATTTAACCTAAAAAATCATTCTTATTTTGGTTTCGGTGGTGAATGGTGTTCGGCTGTGGCTTCATTCGCGACGAATTAAAAACTCTCATGTGAAAGAAACGTCAAAATCGACGAATATTCGTTCATTCGTTGGTCGTTGGTCGTGCTCATGTGAATAGTACTTTACGGTTTGGCTTCTTGGCAAACCAAGATGTCTACCGAGGATTTATATCTTCATATAGAGTGTTTTTGTCAAAAATTTTTGTTGTTCAGATAGATTGATGTCTGTTTAATCTTTTCGTTCTTCTTTCTCTTTTGAACTTCATTTACTCGAGGCAAATACCAGCAGTGTTACCGAATCTCATGATTTCACATCCCCATGTCATGAATTTATTGAAAATCTCATGATTTTTCAATTCTTAATTCAAAAAAGAAAAAGAAAACCAATAATTTGTTGAAAACTAAATTTTAATAGATATAGATTAAATAAGCTCCAGAAATCAACTTTCATATGGGTACATGTATTAAGGCGTAAAAGAAAAAGTTGACAAACAAATTGTTCAACACTTTCAATGCCATTGTTTGTCCTTCTTAAGTGAAGGTAATAAGCAAAAATATTTCAGATTCAACTTCAACAATAACAAATATTCTAAACAAAAATGTCAATTTTTCCTCTTTTTAAACATTCTCCAAATCTAGTGGGCGAAGGTTGTTATCAAGAGATAGATATTGCATCTAGTGAATTCAAACATTAAAACAAATGACCAATCAAACGAAAATGACATTTAAGAATTTTGGAAGTATGTTGCACATATCAAACTGATAGCTTGACATATCCACTCCTGCCTTAATTTGTTTTTGAGGTATTCTCACTGCCACGTTCTTCAGCCAACTTTGAAAGAATATTTTCAAAAGTAACATTATTCAAAACAAAAATCAGAAACAGGCTTTGAAGAGAATGCAATAATTTGATTTTCCAATGACATTACCAAAAATCAAATATTTTAGTAAAGTTTTTACCAATAATAATGCACATAGTATGTAATATACATGTATAATAATATTATTAAATAATTTATTTATTTTTTACCCTCAAATATCACTAAATGATATTTTAAAACTTAAAAAAATGAAATGAAATCTCATTGAATTATATATTGATTATCAAGGGCCCAATGAAGAATAAGCAATCTCATGATTTTTTTTGAGGATTTCATGATATATTTTTTTTGTAATCGGCAACACTGACTATTGATTTGACCAAAATAACTCTGAAGTGTTTTCGCCAAAAACACTATATATGAAGATATAAATCCTTCGTTAGTATCACCCTCCAAAATAGTGGATGTAGTCAGCTGTTCAGAGGCGTTCAAAGAAAATTCAAAATTGGGGATGAACAACTTTTTGGTAATCTCATTGTGTTCGTTTGGGAGTAATATCATTCGAATATGCAGTGAAATTAATAATTCCTGTTAGGTGCCAGAACAATGAAGATTTAGAACGAATTATAAATTACGCATTAGGAGAAATATTAATTAGTTATTTGAAGCCAATTTTAATCATTAAGTAAGTAAAATAAATTAGGTGGTGCAACAGTCCAATGAGAATTATTACCTAGAAACATTAAACTCTGAAAACACTACAACTATTATTTTGTATTATTAGCTGCGTTTATGCTCAGACCGTTGAAAAATGAAAAAAAAACCTAAAACTTGTTTCAATTTTCAGAGTTTATCGACTTAATTTTGTCGACGCAAAAGTTGCAGGAACATTGAAAACGGGAGTTACAGAATGTAAACATAGATCATGAAAATAAAACAACGCATGAATATTGGAAACATTTTTATTTATCCATTTTTTTGTCCATTCCTATTTTATTTGCGTGTACTCGTTGTTTATTTTCCTTACATTACTCACGAAATTTAAAAAATGCTGAAAATAAGTGAAAAATTTGTTTTTCCTGGTACTACGTTCATGCAGTGCTTCAAATTAACAACTAAGTTTCTTAAAGAACTGCCAGTTAATTAGCCTGATGAAAATTTGCATTCATATGGAAGTTCCAGCAACTTAAAGACCCCAATAATACCGCTGGAATTACAGAACAACAGTAAGCGCTGATATATTAGTGTTTTTGAATGGATGTAGTCAAGTACGAACCTTAATATTTTAGCATCTTTGATTAGATTTTAAATAAACTACTGCACCAAAAAATAAAACCAACTTTGATGTTCTCCATTGGAACCATAGACAAAGAATTAAAATAAAAGTTGTGAAAGAGCTTTTCAGGGAAAACTGTGCTACAAATAATATTTTGCTGATTTTCGTATATAAATTCAATGATTTTTTGAAATTTTTCGACTAAATCATGCAGAAAATGTGGGCGCACTATTAAAACTGCAATTCATTTGTAGCCCTATTTAAATTGGACCCAGTTTTGACAGATTAACAATAAGGTGAGTGTTGTGACAACTCAACGAAATTGGTAATGGCAAAAAAATTAGCTATTAAGGTATAAAAACATATATTAACAAAAAAAATCAAGGGAAATCTTAAAGAATGAGTGGAATCTACCGAAAAGGAAGCCGTCAACGGCAACATACTTTTCTGGAGGAAAAGCCATCCGCCAAGTGGAAAATTAATTTTATGATGATACCTTACATCGTAAACAATTCGTCCAGATTTCCAGGAACGAAGATGACTTACTTCATTCCCTAGCATAATTAGAGAAATGCAAGGAGATTATGTTTCGCACCGCTTAAAACAGCTTGCCCCTTGAAGCCCTTGTACAAGTTCAATGTAAGTTTGTTCGTCATATTTAGTTAAAACGTAAAATAAATGAATATTGTTTTGCTTTTTAGTTTAAATTACACTGGTCAATAAGGGTTTGTTTCTGGATTGACCCAACTTCAAAACTACTCTATGATGTCATTTTTTTAAGTTATTATTTTGTTTTTATTAAAAAAAACACATAGGTATATAATTCTTCTCGTGGCTATGTCAATTAATGAAGTAGCTTTATTTTAATAGTTGCTTTGAAAAAATCCTTTTCGTAAATAGAGTTTTAAAGAAATTAAAAATATATGAAGACTTTAAGATACATCAAGGAATATGAAGACGAATTGATATTTTTAATTGAAGATATAATATGACAATCCTGTAGATCAAGTAACTTCCTCTTTGTCCTATAAAACAAAATGCATACCAAAAAATGACATATATTTTTATTTTTACTATCTGGATATTTTCGGAGACAAACAATAGTTCAAAAGCCAGGGATATTAATTTTTTGGTTTCGAAAGAAATGTAAATAAAACGCATAGATATGAAGAATCCCAAAGTTGGTAAATTTTAGTTGTATAATAGTTGTTTTGTAATATTTCATTCAATTTTAAATAATTTTAATTGATGAAAAAATCTTTATTTATTTCACATTTATTTTAAACTGTTTTTTTTTTTTCTATCATTTCAGGAGGAAGATTGGTTGATGTCCCAAAACGAAAGTACGCAAAAACTTATTTTGCTACTTTTATGGTTTTTTGACATCTGGAGTTCTTTTTAAGGATTAATTTAAAAAGTTATAACAAATAAACCATTCATAAACCATAAAAAAAACACTGATGCTTTTATGCCAAAATGTTTAACCTAAAACGCAAAAGGATTTTAAATCAATTTTGTTCTTATTACCAATTCGTGGCCTTAAGGTTATATCATCAAGTTCCTGTAGTGTATAAAATATAAAAACAATGTTGAATACAATTATCTCTCAATTTGATTACTGAAGTTCAACTTTGTACTCCAAGTCGCATTCCTTAATAGCAGGCAAAAAAAGTCGGTTATCATATTATCATATCGCTTCGAATTGACAGTGACTGTCATTCGAGAGTTGTTTTCGAAGAAGTTAGGTGCAAACGCTTCTCCGATACAAAGAGCTCACCAAACAATGACATTTTGTCTATGTAATAGATTTTTTTTAATTATCTTCATGTCCTACAAAGCATTGTCTCCCTTAAACTATCACTAAATTTGTACACATTCTCCTATCTTTTCTCTTCTTAATTATTTTCTTCTATTTTTCAAATTCTCACTCATACATACCCCACCACAATAGATTCCACATTGTTTCCAAATTCGTTCAGCCTTTTACCAGCATGCTTCATGCCGTTCGTTTCTCTTCATGGCAATATTATTCATATATATATTCAATGGAAACATACAATTCGTTCTTCATAGTTTAACACTTTTTGAACACTTGCATACTTTTTTCATCTATTCGTGGTGAATTGTTCATATGCGGTAGGTGCGTGAAAATTAACATTGACTGCAAACTAGAATGACAGATTGGTTTCTGGTCTTTATATTCAGTGCATTTGGTTAAACGTGGCTCAGTTTGTTTTTATTCCAAAACAACGATTTTAAACTAAGCTCGCCAATGATGTACATATTTCTCTCATTCTCTATTTTGGTCGAAAGACTCATAATCTAATAATAATAAATGTAATTTGATTCGGTAAATACACAAACAAAACCACCCGACGGTGGCAGCAAAAATGAAATCTAAAATTCTCACCACATTCTCTATTTTGGTCGAAAGACTCATAATCTAATAATAATAAATGTAATTTGATTCGGTAAATACACAAACAAAACCACCCGACGGTGGCAGCAAAAATGAAATCTAAAATTCTCACCACAGCAAATCAGGAAAAAATAAATCAACATCTGTCCAAACATGTTAACACACCTCCAACAAATTGTTGAACTTCACATCTATTCATCGACATAATTTCAAAATTGAATTATCAGCAATGTTAACAAAAGGGTGATGGAGGGTGATACGTACGAATGATTTCGTTCTTTATATGGAGTGTGATTGATTCAACCAAGGATGAAGTAGTAAAGGAAAGTGAAAGTGTAAACAACATTTTATCCGTTGAGAATATTTATTGAAATTATATTTTCGTATTTATTAAAAATGAGTGATACTAATACTTTTGGACAAGGAAAAAAATCAAATTCGCGTTTTGTTTGTGGTCGAGGAAGAGGATCGTTTAATACTAGGCGACCTTATTATTTTCGTACAGGTTCTAACGCGGGAAAACGATTCAAATCAAAAACTCCTATTGTTTTCCCTCAAGAAGATGGGGGAGGACTAACGGATCGCTTACAACCTAATGAATTTTTTACAATCCCAGCATATAAGTGTGACGGAAAACATCAACTTAAATCCATAACGAACCCCACACAATATCCCGGGTGGAGGCTATATTTTGCCACAGAAAATTCTCAATATGCTACCCGAATAAAAGCTTTTGAAAAACACATTGAAAAATATCCTTCTGTATATGATTTGTCAAAAATACTTGAAAAGAAATGGTTCAACGTTTCCGCTAGTATTCTTTTACGTGACGATGAGTTTTGTTCATTATGGTGCAATTTCACTGAGGATCTTTATGTAAATACTTACAATGTCTTATCTTGCCTTGGAGTAGGAATGCACCGTGTTGTAACATCTATGACTGTTGGAAGATCAACGGCAGGAGATATTAATTGTAGCGAAGGCGAGTATAAATTTGGAAAAGGTATTGTAATTCCAAAAATTAACGCTAGACCAGTAGATTTTTTTGCCTTGTCAAGCATTTTAAATATAACACCAGAATGTTATGACAAAATGTATGTTGTCCATGGCTTGGTTAGTTGTATTACAGTTCAGAAAACAAAATGCACTTGGGTTGCCTATAAATGCAAACTGTGTGCACATGAGCAAGCTATTCGACAAAAGGAATACCCAACTAAGCCTTTGCATTGCCGTATTCAGTGTAATTGTAAAAGAAGCTTTAAAGAGCTACGTTCTTCCTCATACTCAAAAATTGAATACATTGAAATGATAAGACTCCATGAAGTAGGGATGCACAACTTTGACAAGTCTATTTATATAGATATAGAAGTCCGCAGAGATTTGGTTGATACTTTTTTTCCAGGCCTTGAAATAACAGTAGTAGGAGTTTTGAAGATGAAACCTATAACTCTAGAGAAACCAAAATTGAAAAATTATTATTTACAAGCTGTTTGTTTAGTAAATAATGAGCCTCTTCGTTCAAATCAGAAAGATAACAGTATTATTCAAACAATAACTATGGAACATAACTACATAGGTTTATTGGTACAATCGCTAGCTCCTGAGATATGTGGTTATGAAATGGTTAAACTTGCAGTGTTGCTATCACTGTTTGGTGGATCTAGATCGCATCTTGGTGATAAAGGTGAGCTTAATGTGTTACTTATAGCTGATCCAGGCTTGGGAAAATCCAAATTGCTTAAAAATGCTGCCTCAGTTTCCGAAAGAGGTAAAGTATAAATTCTTTAAGATACCAACATATGTAGATATATGAAATTTATTTTAAATAGTTTTACAAAAACAAGTAATAAAGATTGAAAAGCTTTTTAAGAGCCATAAATCTTTTATTTTATTTTAAGGAAAAATTGTTTGAGTGAATAACTTTTGAAAAATTATTTTATTTTTTTAAATTTCGAACTAATTTCTTTTTCAAAATTGTAGGAACATAATATGTATGTAATTACAAAATTTTCCAAATGACCTTGGATAAGGTTATATTAGGTTAGGAGGGTGACGTTTGATCTTTTTACCATCACACTTGGATAAATTTAGATCCATTGTGATGCCCTAGATGAAAAACCTATCTTAAGAGTCAAATCACAGAGCCCGCCTGGGTGTTGTTTCCGCAAGCATTAGATTAGTCCGATTCAATTGGGTGAGGATAAGTTAACGCACCAGTTTCTTAGGCATGTTCCCCTAATTAACCACTCCAAGGTGGTTTGGTGTTTCCATATGTTAGTAATGGTCTAACTATGGCTGTACATATCCATTTGATAATTTTGGGGTTTGTTCCCCAGGTTTTACCAAAAATAATGTTGAAGGCATTACTTCAACACCATTGTATTTAAGTCTCATGAGTACTGTATTCTTCACTCACAGAAGCGAAGAAACTAAACTTAAACTGCACTAAACTAAGGTCCGCACATTTTCTAGTACCTCTGAAAGCAGTTACTTCTAATAACTCAGTGTTTGTTGATCTGTCTATTTTTTAACATATACATTATCCACTTAATGATGGCGTCGTTTGTGTTAAGATTAAAAAGTACAACTTCCATCGTCTCATTTCCAATATTATTAAAGGATCGCAAGGCAGCCAAGTGTACTCTTTGTCTTTTAGCGTCTCAATAGTGCTGATGACACCATGTAGTGCATGCCGTCTATACGATTTTTGCTTTTTTATAAGCATGCTGGTTTTGAGGTGTGATTGTCCGGCTCAATTTTTTGCTTTTAAAAATATCTGTTAGCCCTTCAATTTTTTTTTTTCATATAGAAATGATGTAAGGTTGAGTCTTTTGTTTCATGGTAAAGACGACTTTGACTTTTCTATACTCCTTAGGCACATTGGAATATGTTTTTTTCTAAGTTTGAGATTACATATTGCAAACTCTGGTGGTTTTTACGGTGAGAAGTAGTTCACAGTTCATAGAATAGAATTTCAGCTATCATTTACTTAATCTTAAAACTAACGTTCTAAAATCACATTGTTGTTCAGCCTTTTTAGTTATGTCTCTAAACTTTTTGTTTTGTTTTTGTTTATATATTCCTAACGAGGATCCAAGGTGCCAAGTATTAAGAATTGTACGACCTTCCTCTCCATCACTCGATGTCGCCGAAGACGATGATAGGTTTGTGAGATGTGGGGAAATCTCTTATTAGGGAACAAGCAGTTATGTTTCTGAACTCTTTTTCCCTTCCGGTGATGAAAACAAAATCACAAAATTTAGAAAAACTAACAAAAATTGAAAACAAATAATTTGGAACTATGTATTATAAGGTCTACATTGAAACTGAAATACTTATTTAGAAGATAGTTCCAGTATAGCAGTGTTGCTATACAATCCCTTCTACCGGATGCGTCAGAGAAATGAAAACGATTTTAAAAGATCATCAGCTCAATTTATAATTGAAGTAATTTTTCGGTAGTGAAAATTGAAAAGAAGTCAAATTTGTTTGATATACATATTATCATTTGTAAAGCTTGTGGATTTTAAAAATAGCCTCATTCAGATGACTTCCTATTAGCTTAAATTCTCAACTGTAAACTGGATCATTTTACCTTCTGCATAAGATATTATATTGTCTAAAGGTACGATCTCGTGTGATTAAAAAAAATTAGTCTTAATCATATTTCTCCACAAACAAAATAATTGTAATTCCAGTGAAAAAGATTTTTAATTCGGTCTTACGTGTTTAGGTATTCAACCTGGTCAAACCTATGCCTAGAGTAAATTCTCCTTCATCCAGCAATTTGAAGGGACTTGCTTGGTACATAAAATATCGCACTATTTTGCTTAAAGCCGAATCTTCAAAAAGTTCAAAATATTCGTCTTCTGAGAAACTTTTTTTTGTTTCAAACAATTGAAGCCCACAACCAACAAAAAAAACACAAATCAACTCTTCCAACTAAAATTGGAAACAAATTTTTTGTTTGGATGTTAAAAGTTAACATTAGCTAAATTATCTTTTAAGCTTTAAGAAATAGGCTAACATTAACATTTTACTGAATTGTTTAAAATGTTGCGCCAGCATTATTTCAATATTTATTAAATAATTTGACTTTGTCCTTAAACGTGTTTAATATAGTACCTTTGCTGCTGTTGCTCCTCTAGGCAGTACCCGTGAATATAACATTAGCTGGCATAGGCAGGGATTGCACCCAAGACCGCTGCCATGATAGTCGTACGCACTAACTATCACGCCACAGGTACTACTTTTTTCATTCAATAAAACTTCTAGCGATGTATCGCAGCACAAATATGTTATCAACAGAATACATAATAAAAAATCTAGTTTGGATCTTATTAATTAATTGTTGGCTTTTTATACACTGTGCAATTCTATTACTTACTTTTGCTAATATTTTAGATGATGAGTGAAGGAAGGATATTACTTGATAATTCAGTTGGTGAGATATTTTAAATTTTTTGGATTTGGAATATCACATATTTCTTAAATAAAGTTAATTATAGCTGCAAAATGAATGACTGGGGCGCTCGAATGTGGTCCCGTTACCAAAAAATTTGTTAAAAAAAAAACTAACTATGGATTTAAAAATTTACCTGCTAAATAAGTTTGTCTTGATTCATTAATTTTCTTTCGTAAAGAAATTTTTTTAGTTAAGTTTTTATGTATTCAGTTATTTAGTGCTTGGTAATAGTTTAATAAGTTTTACATTTGATTTTCGTTCAAAAATGTTGACTCATTTTGAAGATATCGAATTGAAACAAATATTCAATGATTTTTTTTATCCATACAACAATTTTAACTTTTGACCATCATTTATTACTTAGACAACATATAAACTTAATTAAAAAATCTATTTCAACTAAATTATCTCGATATAGTTTAAAAACAAAACAAATAATACAAACAAAAAAAATGCGAAACTGACGGAATCGTAGGAGCCACTTTTTTCGACTTCTTTACTATTGTAATGCAATGTCTTATTAATATCTCGAGTTAGAATTTGTTTACTAACCAATATTTACCATATAGTTCTTGTACTTTACCAAACACTGGGATCGGGACACAACTTTTGGAACCGATTTCCTCTTTTTATGGCTGGTGGAGTTTCCGTTCCGGAGCATTGCTTTCCATGCGCTTTACGTGACCCAGCCATCTTAGTCGTTGGACTTTTACCTTTCTAGAAAAGTCTACGGCGCTGTACAGCCTGTACAGCTCGTCGTTCCACTCCCCTTCTATGTATATCTTATAGAGTGACACTTTGGTTGCTCGAGGGAAAGCTTTGCTACTCAATTGCTTTCTTAGCTCAAAGAAACAGCGGTTAGCAAGAGTAATTCTTCATTGGACCTCCGCGCCGGTGTTTTTGTCTGTGTTCATAGCGGAGTCTAGGTAGGCAAAGTTCTTGAGTACCTTAAAGTTACGTCTGTAGATGCTGACGTTTTGACCGAGACGTCGTGTCGGTCGGTGTTGTAGGTGTTACTAGTGTTAAGTGGAAGCTCTGCTCAATTCTTCCAGATGGAATATCAAAGAAATCGCATGAAAAAATAGTATGTATCGATTGATGTTCTTGGGGTTTTTCCAGGATGAAAAGTTTCCTAGTCTAAAACCACACTGGTAAGGACCTTTCATATTCACATATTACGACAGAGATCATTTTGTAAGGCAAGCAAAAATGAAATCAGAACTAAAAATGTACTTCACGCGAAAGCAAAGAACCACACAAATAGTATTCTATGCTTAAAATAAACTATTAAAAAGTGCACAAGCCAAACAAGCATTCTTATACAACGTCTTACGAAGTAAGGTATGTCGAAAGTTTTGCTGAGCTTAACCACCAGCCTTAGTTGACGAAATAACTCCGATTCCTGAAGGTGCAGATCAGTCTGCAAACACTTTAGACTTGTTTCTTACCGTGATACCAACTAATATTGTATCGTATCTGCAAATTTCTTATGCCAACAAACCCCAGTTAAAGTAAATACCGATACAAAAGCCAACTGGGACGAACGAGAAATAAACGAGAAAAATGCATGCCAAACTAGGAAGGGAAGACATCTTCGGTTGAATAATCTAAAAAAACAGCCTTTTTTCATTGATTTTGCTGAGGGGCAAAACGCCATAGTAACCGGTACGCGATTTTCATTAAAAGTTATAAAGGAGAGAGAGAGCATTAAAAGCTTACGGTTGAAGATGTTGAGCAGAAATGAAGTTCGAAAGTTATAAGAGCAGGTGAAACGAAATTCATAAGTGATTGAATCTTGAACCGAAGACTGCTGAGGATATGGAAGGTCCACTTCTGCCGACTGTATAACGGCGACGACGAACCGTATTCCGCTGTCAGGCAAGATGATCCATTTAATATAGAAGACGATGTGACAAAGCTGGAGCAGATGGCTTGAATACCGAGGTTTTAATAGCAGCATGCATTAACTTATATGTAAAATATGGTCGAAAGAAAGCATGCCCGATGAACGTGTTTTTGTTGTTTTATTATTCTTTGAATGTTATAATGCTGAGTGAATTCATAGTTGACTTTAGTAACATTCGGTTAACAGAAAGTTGAAGATTTCGACCATCTGGAATTCAATCTAAATGGGTATAGCTTAGTGCCATTATTCTTTTTCCACCATGGATTAGCCGTATACATAAGAAATGATGTTGCATACAACCTTCAGGCAGAATATGGTTTGTTTTCTAACACAAACTTTAACTTCATGTGATTAAAATTTACGGTAAATAATAAATATATTATATATATATATTTAATATCTATATCAAAATCTAAACCTGGAGAGACATTCAACTTTCACCGAATTTGATGCTCTGTCCGACTCCATCCAAAGAATTTTTGCCCATTATCCTCACACCGAAATCGTCATTGCGGGCCATTTCAATATACACAATTCTTCTTCGCTAATCTGGCCAGTTAACACCCGATGGAAGGTATGTTGCTTAGTTAAATCAATGAACTCAGCTTGTTGATGAGCGAACTCGAATCCCTGGCATTGCAGGTCAATCCGCCAACATATTAGACTTAGATTTCTTTCCTCTCACCCTAATAAATATACAATCAGTGCATTGCCGCCCCTAGACACACCAGGCCATTGTATCATATCTGCAAAATTCACATGTCTAAAAAACCCAGTAAAAGAAAAAACTCCTATGAGAACCGTTTGGCAATATGAGAAAGCCAATTGGGACGGCCTCAATGATTTTTTCAGGAACTTTAACTGGTTATTATGCTTCCTTTATAGTGACGTGGATTCCAGCGTAGATATGGTTACAAACTTAATTCTTTGTGGAATGAAAAATTGTATCCCGAATAGGGTAAAATTTATCAAACCTAAAGAGTACCCGCGTGATAGTTAGTGCGTTGGACTGTCATGCCAGAGGTCTTGGGTTCGATCCCTGACTATGTCATCTAAAGTTTTTTTTCACGGGTACTGCCTCTTGCGAGGAATTGACAAATCCTTCAAGAGTAATTCTTGCCATGAAAAGTGCTTTCTTGAATTTGCCGTTCGGAATCGGCTTAAAACTGTAGGTCCCCTCCATCCCTGACAACAGTACTCGTACAAAGAAATGGTTAAGAGTTGTAAGTTACTAGGCCCTAGTTCTCAACGGACTTTAGCTTCACCCAATTTATTTATTTTTTAAGAGAACTCATGGTTTTATTCAAGCTGTAAAGAAGTTATTAGGTTCAGAGATGTAAGTTTCCGGATTTATAAAGCCAACCCCACTGAGGAATCCGGAATAAGTTGAAACAAGCTAGAAACCCCTGTAACGCTGATATTTGACTAAACAAATGAAATGACCAGAAATTAAGGCTAAAATAATAAAATGTCCTAAAGGAAGTAAAAATTTCTGGTCATGTGTAAAAAACGTACTAAACACCACGTAATCCTCGGTTCCAACGCTCGTCCACAAGACACTCCCTATGTAAGCTCGATTGATAAAGCCAATTCGCTTGCAACATAATTCGCTGTTAATTCGTACAAATTAAAGAGTACTGAAAGACCTTGACGTACACAGATCCGCTGTACCTAATAGTATTCCCCCTATATTTCTGAAGAGGTGTTCCTCAACGGTTGCAAAACCACTAGCTTTTCCATCTTTCCTACTCTACAGGTCTCTTTCCGAGCGGATAGAAAATTGCATTGGTACACCCTGTCGCTAAATAAAGCGAATCCTCCTCCCCCTCTAACAATTGTCCAGTAGCACTCATATCCCTTCTTTTCAAGGTCATGGAAACGCTGATTAATTATCAGCTTAAGAAATATCTCGAAGAACAGAAGCTTCTCAGTGATTGGCTGTATGATCTCATGGTTTATCTCACCATAAAGTGGAACAAATCTTTACATCGTTTAGGAGAAAGTGCAGAGGCATTTGATAGAGATTGGCACCAAGCTCTCTTATCTAAAATTCGTCCTTTTGGTATATGGATGGATCTCTTTTTCGTTGGATTAAAAATTACCTTTCTAACGGTTCAATACAAGTAAAATTGGATGGTTTCAAGTCTGAAATTCATAAAATAATGCTAGTGTTCCCCAGGGCTCCGTTTTTTCTCCGACTCTTTTCCTTATCTTTATAAACGAACTTTTGTCTGTCAATTCTAATCCATTAAACTGTTTTGCTGACGACAGTACTCTCAGCTTTTCATATTCGTTTCTAGATTCACTGCCTTGTCCTTCGGATGTAGAACTTCAACGGCAGCGTATGATAAGCTCATTCAATTCTTATCTCGACAGAATTGTCCAATGGGGAATTATAAACCGTGTAGAATTCAATGTTTCAAAAACTCAATGCTGTAGCCTGTCGTTAAAACATCCAGAAAACTAATCATCTTTCAGCACTCGGTATGCGTATCACAGATCACTGGCGATAGAACTATAACCGAATCAATTACGTCACTCGAACACCGCCGCAATGTTTCATGCCTTTCGTTGTTCTACAGATATTTTTATAAACAGTGTTCTGTCGAATTAGCCACTTGCATTCCCCCTCTCAAACAATTTACCCGTAATACTCGTATTTCTAGGAATGCTCCTCAGCTTACCCTTGAGCTCAGTTTCGGTTGTCAAGTATAGAGATTCTTTTTTTAACCGCACATCGAGAATGTGGAATGCTTTATCCAACTCTGTTTTTCCATATCATTTTAACATTAAAAACTTTAAGACTAATGTGCATCGGTATCTCCTCTTTCATCCTTCCCTATTTGCCTGAAGCTGGCATTGTGTTAAATCTTTAAAAATGTTAAGGGTATTAAAAACCCCTTGAGTTTCTGTCAACTATTAAAAAAAATATGCTAATGATATTAACATAATCGAAGGTTATTCATGTTATCCTATGAAGCTCGGTTCTTCCTTGCTCTGAGCTCCCAACTTTTCCACCATGTTTTCTTTTTTTCTCCTGTGGGGTATTCAACCTTTGCCTGGCTTTATCTCAATCATTATTGGTTTAGGTCCTGCAGTCTTTAGTGTTGGTACATGGATTGAAGCTTCTAAGTCTACTACGTGTGGGACGTATTACTCATTTAGCCTGACGAACAATTCATTTAAATTTTAACTGTTGTTTGACATTCAAGCAAACTTATCTTAATATATTCATTCCGCGTCATGATAGTATGTATATAGAATCCTAACAGGTTTGCAGGATCGCCATATAATGTTGGATAGATAGCAGAGTACCCTAAGCTTAAAACATGCGTACCACGCTATTTTGAGATAATAAAGCGCAGCTTGATGCAATCAATTTTTCTTTTTTCCACGAGATGATTTTGAATGCTCTGGTTTTGCTACGTTATTTTTGGCTTTTTGACATTGTTATGAGAGTTATTAATTTTAATTATACAACAATCTGAATTCTTACTGAGCTAAAACCTTTTTTATTATTTATTGATATTTTTGTAAAACTTAATTGTATGCTCCAACATATGTTTAAACGATTCAAATCACTTTTTTTTAAATCTCTTTGTAATACTTCATTGTATCCTTCAAAATATTTGAAAATGATTTAAAAAATCTTTTTTTTAGGAAGGTTCGTTTCAGTAAACGAAAAAACAAATTTCATGCCGACTTGTCAAAGTACAAGGAACTCAATCGATACTGGATCCTTAATGATTTCTCAGACCGGTCACTGTTGTATTGATGATTTGGAAAAACTATCGCGTAATCAAGAACTTCTTATACATACAATGCAAACAAAATCGTCATCTTCACGAGTACACAATAAGACTTTTAAAATATTGGCAAAGCCTTCAATAATTGCAGCAGTTAACCCAGCTGGCGTTCACTACGACCCTTCAAAACTGCTTCGTGAAAATGTTCAATTAAGTCCATCATTTCTATCGCTTTTTCATTTGGTTTTTCTAATATGTGATGAAGCCGACAAAGATCAAGATAATACCCTGACAGAGCATGTTAAAGCTTTGCATTCAGGCATGAAACATGTTTTATCTATACCCACCAAATATAACTTGGAGCTCAAACCCAACAATTGTAATGTACATAGTGAAAAATCGTGTTTTGATAACCAGCAAAAAAATAATTCTAACGAACATCTAGATTTATTACCCGGAGTTTTATTAAACAAATATATCGGTAAAGTATGATAATTATTTACGAAATTTATATTGTAGATTGGAATGTTTTGCTTTTAATATTATTTTAAAAATACATAATTAGTGTCTATCAGAAATCAATTGCAATAAAGTCGGCCTAGAGTGCACTGCTGCTAACTCCATATTAAATTACTTATATGGTGTGAATAAATTCAAAAGACATTTAAACATACAAATGTTGTAAACCTTAACAATTAATTAAAATTGATGCAAATGATGACATTCTGACTGGATTGGATTAAGAAAACATTGCAAAAAGAAATATACATATATTGTATGATAATTTATATGTCTATTTAGATTTTGTAATATAAATGTTTTATAAAGACATAATTTTAAACTTAGCTAATTTTTTAAGGGTATGCTCGTAATAATATCAATCCATTACTAACGGAGGAAGCTACAAGTAAAATAAAAGAGTATTATATGGGACTTAGGAGAGGAAAAAATAAAGAAGAGCTTTTTTCAATAACAACAAGGTAATTACGAAAACTTAAAATGTATTTATATTATTTAAGCAACGTTGTAATCACTTGTAAGGCATTGGTTCCCATCGGTAAACGAAAAAAGCACCAGTGAGCTTGGTTAGGAGAATGATGGAGGACGAATTTAAACCCATCGTGTGCAGTTTCCATTCATTTTTGTTCCCATATTATTAATG
Organism: Eupeodes corollae; assembly: GCF_945859685.1. Taxonomy (NCBI): domain Eukaryota; kingdom Metazoa; phylum Arthropoda; class Insecta; order Diptera; family Syrphidae; genus Eupeodes; species Eupeodes corollae. The sequence goes on from NC_079147.1 coordinate 130,419,545, forward strand.
CCTTGTTTTTTAAACGCGTCCAGCGAAAATAGGAAAAAAAAAGATGCAAAAGAGTAACGATGTCAAAGCACAGTAAGTGAAATTTTCCTTTTTCAATCTCTTTCATTCTTCTTTGTACAGTTGAGTAGCTTAGCAGGTCCGCTGAGCCTTTTACAAGTCCGCTCAATGCTTCGCATATTAATTTTAAATTACTATTTTTATTGTTAGGGTCCTGTTCAATTTAACATCACTACTAAAACATAACACTAGTATGATGTTCCATTGTAAAGACTTTTTAAATAATCTTATACAGACATTTTTCTATGCAATTGTTTCCGTTTTTTTTTAATTTGTATATATTGTTGTTCAAATCGTAGACATGTGCATTCAAGAGGCCACAAGCGTCCACAGGTTTTTCTCAAAACCCACCTCTGTCTATCAACTCCTGCTCTCACCTGCCCGTGGTGAACATCGGGTGCCTAGTACCTCAACTGGAGATTGGGTTCCAACCCCAGTGGAAAGTTGTTAGGGGCAGCAAACGAGAGAGGGGGGAGAGGTGTTTCCACTAAGGCAGCTCTCCTTATCCAGGCGGCAGCGGACGAATTCTCGAGATGGAATCAACGATGGAATGGCGCCTACAGTTCCAGTAAGGTTGAACTACTTAGTGAACACCTTATAGGGCTTCTTCGACATATTCGAAGCCCAGGCCTGTAAGGAGCGGTTTATCCGGCTCCCCTTCCTTGGAGTTATACTAAGGATCTGGCCCTTCAGGTTGGGGGTTGTGCTGTCGGGGTGACTTCCTGGCCACGTAAAAAATACCTTTAGTTGCGAAGCACCAACAAGCCTCGGATACGGACGGATTCACTGTTGACAACCCACGCAAACGAACTTCGGATATGTATGTGGAATGTTAGGTCCCTTAACAAACCACGTACAGCCGAACAATTAGCGGAAGCCCTAAACTGCTGCAAGGCAGATATTACCGCCATCCAAGAAGTGCGATGGGATGGACCGGGCAAACGCAAACTAAAAGACTGCGATATATACTACGGCGACTGCAACCGAGATCAAAGACAGCGTCTATTTGGGCGTGGATTTGTTGTTGGAACTAGATTCAGGCAAAAAGTCTTGAGTTTCAACAGTGTGAGCGAGCGCATCACGACAATCCGCATCAAGGCTAAATTCGCCAACATAAGCCTAATATGCGCACATGCCCCAACGGAGGAGGAAAATGAAGACAACAAAGATATATTCTTCGAGCTCTTGGACAAGACATATGAGCAGTGCCCTGGCTATGACATTAAAATTGTCTTAGGAGATTTTAATTCCAAGCTAGGAAGAGAAGACATCTTTGGTGGCATAATCGGGAGATACAGCCTGCACGACACCACCTCCGACAACGGATTCAGGGTGGTCGATTTCAATGCGGGGCGAGACGTTCTGGTAGCTAGTACGCAGTTGACGCATCTTAATATCCACAAGGGGACATGGAAATCTCCTGATTAATCAACCGTCAACCAGTTTGACCACATTGCGATCGACGCACGACACTTCTCCAGTATACAGGATATCTGAACATTCCGAGAGGCCAACATTGATTTGGACCACTACCTCGTTGTAGCCAAGGTACGGCTACGGATATCCCTATCCAAGCCAAAACAAGAAAATACTGTGAGAAGATTCGACGTTAGACGGCTACAATCGCAAGAGACTGCCATGTCCTTTTCCGATCGAGTCCCTAATAACCTCTTAAGGAGTCCTATGCTGCCTGCATTAAGCATTGAAAACCAGTGCCTTGCAGTCATCAGAGATGCCGTCTCTGAAGTGCTAGGTTTCACACGGCCACCACAGCGAAACCCCTGGTTTGACGACTAATGCCGGCAAGCGCACGCAGCGAAACAAGAGACAAAACGGCGCTGCACCAAACGACTAGAGCTGCTCGCGAGCTCTACGAGCAGAAGAGGAGAGAGGAACATCGCGCGATCGAGGAGATAGAGGGATGTCACAACAGGAATGAAGTTCGTAAATTTTACCAAAAGGTAAAAAAACTTCCCAAGGGTACCAGCCACGAACCGGTGCCTGTAAAGACAATCAGGGGAACATCATAGTAGAACCGCAGTCGATGCTGAGAATATGGAAAGATCACTTCTCCAAATTATATAACGGCGATGACGAACCGAATTCCGCTGTAAGGGAGATAGAACCACTCAACCTCGGCGACGGAAATCAACAATTGCGCCTACCCAACCTTGACGAAGTGAAGATAGCTATATCTAAACTTAAGTCAAACAAAGCTGCTGGAGCTGACGGCATCGCTGCCGAACTATTCAAAGCAGCAGGCGATGACTTGGTACGGAGCATGCACCAACTCATCTGCAAAATATGGTCGGAAGAAATCATGCCGATGAGTGGAATCTCAGCATAGTGTGCTCGATACATACATAAGAAAGTTTGCCATCCCTGTCAAACTTATCCGTTTGTGCAGAATGACGATGGAGAATGCACGCTGATTATCAAGGTCGGAAAAGATCTTACCGATGCATTTGATGTCAAAAAAGGGTTTAGACAAGGCGATGCACTGTCATGCGACTTCTTCAACATCGTTCTGGAAAGAATTTTGCTAAACTCAACCGTGAACACTAGAGGCACCATCTTCCAAAGGGCCATCCAATTACTCGGATACGCAGATGATATTGACATAATTGGAAGATCAAAGCGTGATGTCAGTGGAGCGTTTTTTGAGCATTGCGACGGAAGCGAAGAAGATGGGTTTAGTGGTCAATGAGGGCAAGACCAAGTATATGCTGTCATCAAAAACGGACACTGAACAACGACGTCTTGAACAAAACGTCACCATGGGCAGCTATAACTTTGAGATAGTTAAGGACTTTGTCTACCTAGGCACCGCTATTAACACAAACAACGACACCAGCGCTGAAATCAAACGAAGAATAACTCTTGCAAATCGCTGCTTCTTTGGACTTAGAAGGCAATTGAGAAGTAAAGTCCTCTCTCGAGCATCAAAAATCACCATCTATAAGACATCATCCCGGTTCTCATTTATGGAGCTGAGGCCTAGACCCTTTCAAAGAAAGATGAGAGCGTCTTAGGATGCTTCGAGAGAAAAATTCTTTGGGTGATTTTTGATCCCGTACGCATAGATTGAGAGTGAAGAAGAAGATATAACGACGTACTGTACGGGCTGTACAGCGACACTGAACTTGTTAGCAGAATTAAAGTCCCACGGCTTAGATGACTAGGTTATGTAGAGCGAATGGACATCAACGCTCCAGTCCGGAAGGTCTTCTAATCCAATCCCGAGGGACGGCGCAGTAGAGGAAGACCGCGACTCAGGTGGCGCACTGAGGTGGGTGAATACCTCAACCAACTGCTGGGTGGAGACGCATGTTGGTTGAGGCCCAGGTCCGCCCCTGATTGTAGCGCCACCTTATGTAAGTAAGTAAGTAAGTATACATTGCAATACCGATTAACTTCAGAATATAGTAATGTTCGTGGGCTGAGATCGAATGTTCTGGCTTCGAACATCTACACTGTTTGTAACAGGCCAGCTGATTTGGCACACAGTGAAAGCCAAGTAGGTGTAAATTCCTATACTGCTAAATTTTATATTCATAGGTACAGCTTGGTGTCATTTTTCTTCTCCTATCATGGTCTAGCCATATATACTAGAAATGGTATTGCATATCAACTTTTAGGACAATACGGTATACAATTTGACAATAAAGTTTTAATTTCATATAATTTAAACTTTCTTGGAATAAGCACATCCTTTAATTCCGAAGTCCAAATTTGGAGAGTTTAGTTCTAAGACTTTTGATGTTCTTTCTGAAAGAAAGAGGGCGATTTTAATGTTCATAATTCTTCTTGGCTTCTCCACATCCGAAGGAATATTTTCTAAAATTTTTGCTGTGATTAACCATTAAACACTCTTGATTTGTTTTTAACTTCACATCCTGATAAATACCCAATCAGCGCATTGACACTACTTGGACCATACTGTTATATCTGCTAATTTTATTCATGCGTCCACAGATTTTTCTCGATACCCACCTCTGTCTATCAACTTCTACTCTCACTTCCCCACGCTGAACATCGGGTGCTCTTGCAATTGAAGTTAAATCAAGGACTTTGTTCTTCAGGTCAGGGTGACATCCTCTGCCGCAAATGTACAATGTATTGAGAACCAGTGGCAACATTGCCAAGATGAAACCACAGACGAAGTCGGTTTCAAGAAACCCCTGGTTTGATGAAGAATGTCAGCAGTCAAATGCGGCCGAACAAGAGGCACGCAAAGTGGTACAAAGTAGGGCGAGAGCTATTATTTGAGCATAAAAGGATTGTGGAATACCGAGTTCTCAGAAGAGAAAAGAGCGTATGATCGAAGATGTTGAGAAGTTTAAAAGCAGAAATGAAGTTCGAAAGTTATAAGAGCAGGTGAAACGAAATTCATAAGTACATGAACCTCGAACCGAAGGCTGCAAAGACGAGAGTGGAAACATCATAATGGAACCGCAGCCTGAGGATATGAAAAGACCACTTTTTCTTACTGTATAACGGCGACGACGAACCGAATTCAGATCCTCTAAACAGCACCAACTATAGAAGCATTAGTCTACTTAACATCGCTCACAAAATCTTCTCTGTCGTAATATGTAAAGGTCTAAAGTCCAACGTCAACAACGTTGTAGGTCATTATCAGTGTGGTTTTAGAGCAGGAAAATCCATAGCCGATCAAATTCATATTACGACAGATTCTCCTACACCCATGCTCTTTCTTTAACATCGCTCTTGAAAAGTATGTCTTGTTACTATCATATGCTGATGACATATTCAAAAGAACTCAGCGTGATGGCAAGAAAGCTAGAGCGCACGGAAACCAATGTTCGGGCTGGAAAGTCTTCGATTCCACACCTACAGGACTTCAAAAGTATGTCTTGTTACTATCATATGCTAATGACATATTCAAAAGAACTCAGGGCGATGGCAAGAAGGCTAGAGCGCACGGAAACCAATGCTCGGGCTTGAAAGTCTTCGAAACCACACCTACAGGACAGTGCACTAGAAAAAGACCGCGCACAAGTGAAAAGTGACCTCGCCCAGTTTAGAGTGCGCAACTAGAGCATCTAGCCATGGATCGAGCGGGAGAAGTTTGTTGGGTAAGGCTCTAGTTCACACATGACCAATCTCATCAACGAACACAACTATCGAACCTTCTTTAACCTGCCAAAACTCAGCAGGCATCATTTAAAATTACATCTTTGCTCACGTCAAATTCGTCTACAAGGTCGTCATTTGTTTTTTCTGACCAGCCATCGCACAACATATTCATTGTGAAAACTTTGTGAACGCGTCACCCATGTATCGTTATAAGCTCATCATGGATCTAAAGTTGTGCCTTAATTACCTACGAGGACATCACACAGTACAACACTGCAATTCTGAAAATACCCAAAACATTTACTACTTGGGGTGCCAGCACGTAACTTGATACAACTGAGTTTAGTCGATACAATCGAGTTTTGGCAGCACACATTTTGTTTCAATCGAGTGTCCCCGATTGTTTCGCCAGATTTGGCAGCACACAAACTTCAAATTATCGTTTAAAACAAAAGTTTTCACTCGACAGAAATTAGTTATCGTCGGGAGTGATTTTTGTGTTAGAAAAATGGAAAAACGAAATAATATGTCAATGAATAAAAAACAGAGATTTTGACCGATTTTATGAGTTCTCACGAAGATTTAACGAGGGGAATTCTTAAAACTGCCCAAGGGAGGACAAATATGAGTTCCATCAACGCAGCCCACTATTCCCGATTGTTTAAATTTCCTATACTCCTTGCTGCCTCCAAAGAGCTATCAAATTTATTTTCCAGTAGACTCAACTTTCGGCGAAAGAACTTGGAAACTGTTGTCTGTGCCATACTTAGCAACACATTTGTTCCAACTTGGTTTGGTAACTCCCACTAGCTATGAGATTTATTGCTGCACAAAGCTGTAGAACTGATGGAACTGATGTTCTTCTTTCTCTGTTGACTCTAAACTGCTGCCCCAAGTGAAAAAAAAAATTGTTTTACAAATGTCTCCAATTACGAGCTGTCAAAAATAATTTGTTTCGACTTGATCGACGATCGACAATCCTCGATTGTATCAAGTTACGTGCTGGCACCCCTGGTTTTCAACATAACGAATTTATAAAATTTAAGGGTAAATTAGAGAAGAGCTTTCAAATCCCACAAGATCAAACAAAATCATTTGAAAAGGGTACAAACAATTGAGTAACTGGGTGAAGGCCACATTTTATATAAGTAATGACTATTCGTGCCATTTTCAGATATGACCTCTTAAAAGAGGTTTGGATTAGAAACGTTCAGTTTGTTTTTTTAATTATCACAGGAAATTTGGCCTCAGGAATCACGTGTCTTCACCTTAATAAAACTAACCCAATAGCCGTTACCGAACATTTTCGTTTATGTTAAGGTACGGTTAATATGGTGACCATGGCAAAAGTTCCACGTCTTCTGATTGAATTCAACTTCCAACAATCCTGGAAGTTTGGACGGGGAAATTGCCTTGTTGAATAAAAGGCAGAGGTCTAAAAATATCTTTAAAGTTTTGGAAGTGACCGTTCCAGTAAACATTTAAAGTTATTCCAGTTAATTATTGCGGACAAAAACTACAATTCGGTTGCGCCAAAGTCAAAGTCTTTCCGAAATCATCTCATCCTTATAAAATGTATGTCTAAGACGTTTTGGTTGCAGACTTCTGCTTACCAGTTTTTCAACTTCATTCCTGTGACTCTAAACCATGACGTTCACTTCACCGTATTTAACTGTTTCTTTAACATGGTTACTTTGTTGTTCCCTCCAGGAAGGTGCAGGCAATATTTTTTACCATCAGACTGAAACTCATTCGATTCGGATTTATCTGACCACACACAAGTTTCTAATCATATACTGTCCAATTCTATGTTCCTTGGCAAATTTTAGTATTCCCTTTAAATTTGTTACCGACAGTATAGATTTTATTTTACGGTGGAAATGTACCCATCTTGCAGTCTATTTATTTTTATTTACTGCCTTAGAAGCATCCTTTCGTTTTAACGACTTATTCTTTTTCATCTCCAATGCCTTGAGGTTGCCTCTGACTTGTGCTTTATTAACAATAGCTCGCCTTTTCTGGACCATAATGACCACTTTGGATAATTTAAGCTGTATGACTATTATCCGGGTCGAAGAACCAAACTCCGTCATAGCTACCAATACTGTCTTCAATTTGTTGTGTTAGTTTCTATATTTTAGTATAAAGATCCTTATAGTATTTATGTATTTATTGTTTATTACATGTATTTTATCTCTAAAATGTAATGTAATACAAATATTTTGATGATGTTGAATTGAATTTTACACACAAATTGAGATTAAAGGGACCTTAAACTAGAAACAACTATTGAACCAAATAAACATTTAAAATTTTATAGGAAATTAAAATGTATATTTTCATTTTAGATCTTCTAAAATGAGTTCATCTTTATTTTAATTGCAGACAACTTGAAGGGCTTATTCTATTAACGAAAGCGAGAGCTCGAATTGAGTTGAGTTTTAGAGTAACTGAACAACATGTTGATGACGTAATTAATCTCGTTCGTCTGAGCCGTACATCAACAGCAGACCTAGTGAATGCCAAACAATATGGAAGTTTTCTCGGTACAAGCTCGGGGAGTAAAATTAAGAAATGCATCCAAATGCTTCAGGCTCGCTGCAATGCACTGAGTAGAACTACTTTTGAACTTGAGGAACTCAAGGATATAGCCTTACACGCTGGCCTTAAGTCTGATGTTGCGGATGTCATAGACGTCATTAATATGCAAGGATATTTGCTAAAAAAAGGACCAAATTTATATGAATTCATTAATAATGTATAGTTAAACTCAATAATAAAGTATCTTAAATGTTTTGCTAACAGTTTAAAAAGAGGACCAAAGTATTTTTGATAGATAGATAGATAGATAGTTTATTGATTTTGTTTAAATTTTACAATGGTTTGTTACCGCACATTTTACAATATAGTGATTTGATACAATGTATCTTTCAGCTAAAATAGTATGTATATAAGTTTTATAAATTTTCAATAAGGTTTACATAATTATAATTTTAATTTTGACCGGAGGAAAAAAACCATAACAACCTCCATTTAATGTAAGAATATAATAAAATCATAAAGCTAATGACTAGTAAGGGTATGAAGTCTATCAGGTTAACAGATAAACCAATAAATGAATAAATGATAGTTTGTTAACAATAAGTATGAATAAATATTTAATAAATTACATAAAAATGTAAATAATGTAATAAATAGAATAAAATAAAATAAATAAATAAATAAGTAACTAAATAAATAATAATAAAATAAATAAGCAAAACAAAAATTAACAAATAAATAAATAAATATATCACAGGTAAAAAAAAAAAATCAAAAAAATAGAATTTTTAATTTGGATTATTAAGTTCACCAACCAAATTGTTCTCAGCAAGATCAAGTCGATCAAAGAATTTTGTTGTTAGTTTAATGATTCTATCTTCGATCAATTCGACATTCGCCTTTACGTGGAGATCTAAGGTGGAATGATGCCAGGGTAGATTGAGCATCATTTTTAAAACTTTATTTTGAGCAATTTGTAGTTTTTTTATGAGTTTTAGCTGCGCTTTTCCATACTGGATAACCGTACAAGAGAATTGCCTGAAATATAACCTTACAAATTATCTTTTTATTCTCGACTGAAAGTAAAGACTTCCTATTAATAAAAGGGAACAGCAGTTTGGTTGCTATCTTGACTTTTTTTAGTGATTGTGAAATATGGTGATTGAATGTTAATTTAGAATCAAGGAAGATACCGAGATATTTCACTTGATTGTCCCAAGAAACCGCTCTACCTAAAATTTGCAAATTATTGCTTGAGAGATAACAAGCTTTTCTTTTTCTTGTGAAAAAGGTGGCTTGCAACTTGTCAGCATTAAGTTTGATTTTCCATCGATTGTAATATTGGTATAATATTCTCATCGCATTATTTAAGTTCGTCTCAATGTTGAGACCAAACGTATGCGAAGAAAGTATTGCAGTGTCGTCAGCAAAAATTGCTGCTTCACAGGATGGTAATTTGGGAAAGTCAGAGGTATACAGGTTATACAAGGTCGGTCCAAGGACAGATCCTTGAGGGACACCAAAATCAAAATGTATTCTTTCCGAGACACTACTATTTACATGTACCATAAAACATCTATTTAAAAGGAAGCTTTGAACAATTTTACACAGATAATATGGAAAATTGAGGGAAATCATTTTATAAATAATACCATTGTGCCAAACTGAGTCGAACGCTTTTTCGATGTCTAACAATATCATTCCAGTAGACATACCTTGGGAGCGACTGCTTTTAATTAAGTTACTTATACAAAGCACTTGATGAGATGTATTGTGGTATCTCCTGAAACCAAATTGTTCATTTGGATATAAGTTGTTATCAGTTATTGTTTTAGCAATTTTGTTTTTAATTATTTTCTCATATATTTTGCTGATATTGCTGAGTAAACTGATTGGTCTATAACTTTCAGTCCTAACAGAGTTTTTGCCGGCTTTGAGAATTGGTATTACCTTACCTATTTTCCAAGTAGTAGGAAAGTATTGCATTTTGAAGCAAGCATTTATGACGAATGTAAGGAAGAATATTCCGATTTTAGGCAACATTTTTAAATATAGATTTTTAACTTGATCGAGCCCACTAGATTTCCTTGTTTTAAGTGTGTGAACAACTGCAGCTACTTCTTCTTGAGTTGCGAACATGTTTTGTGGTGTGTCAAAAGTCATACGGTTTAAGTTTTGAATAGTTGTATCTACCATAAGATCTGTCAAAACATCGCCTAGGTGTTGTGGTTTTGGGAGAAACTAAGAGCAAGAGCATTAGCTTTTTCCAAATCCGTATAATGGATTCTTGAATCGTTTTTCAGAAAAGGAACCTGTCGATGTTTTTTTTTTTACAATTTTTACAATATTCCAGAAGGGTTTTGCATTTTTCTCTAAGGAATTCATAAGAGATTTGGCGATTCAAATATGTAACGTTATCACGAAAAATAGGTTGGCGATATCTTTGCCAGTTTCTTCTTTGAATGTTCCTATTTTTTATAAGTTCCAATATATGCGGCGAGAGACTTAGGTGAAATGGTTTTTTAATAACTTTTGGAACACATCGATTAACAGAGGCAATAATGTCTTGAGTAAAGTTATGCACAATGTTATCAACTTCATTCTTGCTGCTTACACTTTCTAGACCAGTAGGAATATTACGAAGTTTACTTTTTAAAATTGACCTAAAACGTGTCCAGTTTGCATTTTTGAAATCTAAGTAATGTATTTCTTGTTTTATTCCCGACCAAAGAAGTTCACATAATACAGGATAATGATCGGAGCTGAGCTCATTTAAAGTAATAGGTGAGGTTAATTGACTAGACACATTTGTTACAAAAATATCGAGAACAGAGGGACTTCCACGAGAACTATTGGGGACATAAGTAGGGCTGGGATGAAACAACACATTTACTGGTAAAGTATTGGACAGATCATATAAAATATTTCCAAAGGAGTTTGCCCTAATGCAACCCCATTCTGTGTGTTTGCAATTGAAATCACCACCAATAAGAAAGTCTCCACCCACAGCGAAAAGTTTTCTCAAGTCGTGATTCAAGCATAATCTTTTTTCCAACGATGATGAACCTGGAAAATACACGCAATATATTTTGACTGTCCTACGATTCATTAATTGGACTTCAATACCAATATTTTCTATGAGTTTAGTTCGAATTACTGGCAAAAGCGAATGTCGAATTGATTTTCGGATGAGAATTGCAACTCCACCACCCTGTTTTTCAGTTCTATCAACTCGATAGCACTTATAATTAGGTGAAGTCAAGTGAATATCGTTATCAAGCCAAGTTTCCGTTACTAAAGCAACGTCAATCTTGTGCCTGTTTAAGAAATAAATAAATTCTAAACGTTTGTTTTTTGTTGTCTCATTATTATTCACGATTGTACCTAGTTCACTAGTATTGGCATTAGTGGAGCTGGGATAATGTTATTGGAAAAACTTTTATATAGGATAATAATATATTATAATACTATATTATATTATTATAATAATATATTATATTATATTATATTATATTATATTATATTATATTATATTATATTATATTATATTATATTATATTATATTATATTATATTATATTATATTATATTATATTATATTATATTATATTATATTATATTATATTATATTATATTATATTATATTATATTATATTATATTATATTATATTATATTATATTATATTATATTATATTATATTATATTATATTATATTATATTATATTATATTATAATTATATTATATTATATTATATTATATTATATTATATTATATTATATTATATTATATTATATTTATATTATATTATATTTATATATATTATATTATATTATATT